>NW_006761332.1:0-2513 GCF_000271605.1 Fomitiporia mediterranea MF3/22
AACTCTCTAAAGTGATAACAATACAGTGTTCCTAAGTAAAGACTTCACTATGTACATTGAAAGTCAAGGAACAATACATAGATTAACAGTACACAATACACTGTAGCAGAATAGAGTTGCAGAACATATACATAAGATTATCTTTAACAGTATATGTATGTGTCTGTTATTAGCAAAGTTACCTATGAAATTCTGGGTATATACAGTACAATATCAAACGTTTATTCATAACAGAACACTAAGAGTTGCTATTAATTTTGCAACACTATATTACAAACAGTATAACAAACATTATCAAATAGATAATATACAAGAATTCAGCACATATTGTATTATACAGAACAAACAAATGTATAAACTACAACTTAGAGACTAACACACACAATAGCTAGGTTATGATAACAACAGTAAAGGTCACTTAGTGTGCTATAATAATAAAATTACTGTTGAACACAACATACAATTCATAGACAAACTAATGTCTAGGATTGAAGGGGAGAATAATCATAATGATAAAACATCAAATGAATCAAACAATGAAACTCTTCCTAATAACAATAATAAAGATAAAGAACCTGTCATATGATACTCTACACAAGAGCAAAGACTGGTTAAACAAACTATAGGTTTAAATTACAAAGACAATATAAACCTAGCTATGTATCTAACAGAATTTAACAAATTCCTCAACAAAGTCTATAATGATCCATTAACATATTATAATGCTATAACATGTATAGACAAAGAACAGTAGATTAAAGCTATGAAGGATGAAATACAGTCACTTCAACAACAAAACGTGTGGATATATACTATCCCCCCTACAAATACAAATGTAATTGGAACGAAATTTGTCTATAAAATCAAAAGACTAGCTAACAGCCAAATAGACAAATACAAAGTACAATTTGTAGTGTAAGGATATGCTCAAAAGAATGGAATAGACTTCTATTCTGACAACTTATTTGCTCTAGTAACAAAACTATTAACAGTACAATTATTGTTATCTTAGGCAGCATCTAAGAACTATGAAATACATTAGATAGATGTAAAATCTGTATATCTTTACAGAGAATTAAATGAGGACAAACTCATTTATGTGAAACTACTGCTAGGCAGGCTACTTACAGATATTAAACCTGGACAAGCATTACACTTAAATAAAGTGTTATATGGATTGAAACAAGCAGGTAGACAATAGTACAAGAAGATTACTGAACTACTGCTTAAGATCAGATTAGAACAAGCTAATTACAATCACACTGTATTTTACAAGAAACAAAATAATAAAACAATTCTTGTAACATTTATGTACATTAACAATATTACAATCATTAGCAAAACTATTACTATAATAACAGCATTTAAACATGCATTAAGACAACACATTACATTTACTGACAGTAACAAAATACATTAGTTACTTAGTATTGAAATAAGCTAAGATAGACCTCAACAAATGATTAGCTTACAGTAAAAGCATTATATTGAAAGTATAATCAAGCATTACCACTTTGAAAATGAAAAGGCACTATGAACACCTATTACTCCTAGAATAGATCTATCCAACAATACAAACAATACATACAATACAAACGAAAGTAATAATGAAACAATACTATACATAAATATGGTAGGATTGTTAAGATATGTTGTAGACTGCACATGGCCAGACATATCCTATATTACTGGGTAATTAGCATGCTACTTACAAAAGCCCTAAATGTATCACTACAAAGTAGTGAAACATTGCTTTACATATTTAAAATATATAACAAATTGTTGGCTTCAACTTAGAAGCACAAATGCCTTAAAATTACAAGACTATTGTGATACAGACAGACAAATGACAGAAGGACATAAAGTAATAAACAGTTATGTCTTTCAATTAGCTAAATCAACCATATCTTGGTCAAGCAAACAGTAAAACCTGGTACCACTATCTGTTTACAAAGTAGAGTTGCAAGTACTGGCATATACTACTCAAGAAGCTATTTGGCTCAAACAATTTGCTAAAGAAGTACTGTAGACTGAATTAGCACCCATTATGATTTATTACAATAATCAAGGTACAATAAAGACTGTAAAGTCTGACAAAATAACATACAACACTCACACTAAACATCTTGATTTACAAAAAGACTTTGTACAATGTTACATTCAAAACGAATACATCAATGTATGCTATGTTCAATCACAGAACCAATTAGCAGACATCCTTACAAAGGCTCTCCACATCCTACAGATCAAGCATCTAAACAAACTATTAGGCATACAGTCTTAGTTCTTAATTAATGCTTGAAGGGGAGTATTAGATTGTGCTCTGGATTAGGAAATCCCTAATTGCCTTATGTAGAATTACTGTACTTGGAATGTCTTGGACTATTGGACTTTACTATGTAGTATATAAGGTAGACACTTGCTTGATGTCTCAATAAGAGAGAGTACTTGGGGCACTCCTACTATGCTTGTTAAAAGAAGAGATATACAAAACCTTCTCAACAGACATGACT
>NW_006761333.1:0-2511 GCF_000271605.1 Fomitiporia mediterranea MF3/22
CTATAGGTTTAAATACAAAGACAATATAAACCTAACTATGTATCTAACAGAATTTAACAAATTCCTCAACAAAGTCTATAATGATCCATTAATGTATTACAATACTATAACATGTATAGACAAAGAACAATAGATCAAAGCTATGAAGGATGAAATACAGTCACTTTAACAACAAAACGTGTGGATATATGCTATCCCCCCTATGAATACAAATGTAATTGGAACAAAATTTGTCTATAAAATCAAAAGACTGGCTAACAGCCAAATAGACAAATACAAAGTACAATTTGTAGTGTAAGGATACACTCAAAAGAATGGAATAGACTTCTATTCTAATAACTTATTTGCCCTAGTAACAAAACTATCAACAGTACAATTATTGTTATCTTGGGTAGTATCTAAGAACTATGAAATACATTAGATAGATGTAAAATCTGCATATCTTTACAGAGAATTAAATGAGGACAAACTCATTTACATGAAACTACTGTCAGGCAGGCTACTTACAGATATTAAACCTGGACAAGTGTTACACTTAAATAAAGCATTATACAGATTGAAACAAGCAGGTAGACAATGGTACAAGAAGATTACCAAACTACTGCTCAAGATTGGATTAGAATGAGCTAATTACAATCATGCTGTATTTTACAAGAAACGAAATAATAAAACAATTCTTGTAACATTTATGTATGTTGACAATATTACAATTATTGGCAAAACTATTACTATAATAACAGCATTTAAACATACATTAAGACAACACATTACATTTACTGACAGTAACAAAATACATTAGTTACTTGGTATTGAAATAAGCTGAGATAGACCTCAACAAACAATTAGCTTATGGCAAAAGCATTATATTGAAAGTATAATCAAGTGTTACCACTTTGAAAACGAAAAGGCACTACAAACGCCTATTACTCCTGGAATAGATCTATCTAACAATACAAACAATATGTACAATACAAACGAAAGTAATAATGAAACAACACCATACATGAATATGGTAGGATTGTTAAAATATGTTGCAGACTGTACACAGCCAGACATATCCTATATTACTGGGCAATTAGTGCACTACTTACAAAAGCCCTAAACACATTACTACAAAGTAGTGAAACATTGCTTTGCATATTTAAAATATACAGTAAATTGTTGGCTTCAACTTGGAAGCACAAACGCCTTAAAACTATGAGGCTATTGTGATGCAGACAGACAAATGACAGAAGGACATAAAGTAATAAACAGCTACATCTTTCAATTAGCTAAATTAACCATATCTTGGTCAAGCAAACAGCAAAACCTGGTACCACTATCTGTTTACAAAGCAGAGTTGCAAGCACTGGCATATGCTACTCAAGAAGCTATTTGGCTCAAACAATTTGCTGAAGAAGTACTGCAGACTGAATCAGCACCCATTATGATTTATTACAATAATCAAGGAGTAATAAAGACTGTAAAGTCTGACAAAATAATGTACAACACTTGTACTAAACATCTTGATTTACAAAAAGACTTTGTGTAATGTTACATTCAAAACAAATACATTAATGTATACTATGTTCAATCACAGAACCAATTAGCAGACATCCTTACAAAGGCTCTCCACATCCCACAGATCAAGCATCTAAACAAACTATTAGGCATACAGTCTTAGTTCTTAATTAATGCTTGAAGGGGAGTATTAGATTGTACTCTGGATTAGGAAATCCCCAATTGCCTTATGTAGAATTACTGTACTTGGAATGTCTCAGATTATCGGACTTTACTATGTAGTATATAAGGTAGATACTTGCTTGATGTCTAAATAAGAGAGAGTACTTGGGGCACTCCTGCTACACTTATTAAAAGCTTTGCTTTCTCTAGTATTGTTTTACTACTGGCCCTGGATGTTTAAAACTCAAATACAAGGTTGCTTGATTAGTTATTCATAGCTGTAATGTATCTAGTCTGCTTTGTTCTCCTACAGTATTTCAGCTCATCATCCATTGACTGCACCTCCCCAGTTACTACAATGCCTAACACCTTCAACAAAGCTCTTCCTGATACTCTTGCTAAACTTGCAGATCTGGGTCTAGATTTGTCAGGCTGTATAGAATATGAAAAAGTTCCAATTGTACATGGTGGATACTGCACTGTTTACATTGGGACTGTGTCCCTTACTTCCAAAGAGTCCTTGAAGAACTCTGAGGAGGAAACTAAAATGAATGTTACAGTCAAAGAACTTTGTTTAGATATTTCAGCTAGTAGAGATTCTGAAAAAGTAAGTGGTTGTACAGTCATACTGTTCTATCCTTCAGAATTCTGAAATAATTTGGAACTAGATACTTGCCAAGGAGTTGTACATTTGGTCAAAAATCAAACATGCTAATATCCTGTCACTTCAAGGCTTCATTTTGGAGAATGGTTCTGTTAAGAAAGGGGAAAGAGGTTATGTGAGAGGCTTAGAGAGATCACACAAAGAGGGGGGATAGTGGACTCGGCTTGCTCTCTGCAGCTTGCTTC
>NW_006761334.1:0-2510 GCF_000271605.1 Fomitiporia mediterranea MF3/22
GAGAGTACTTGGGGCACTCCTGTTATACTTGTTAAAAGGTTATGAGCCTTAGTACTCATTGAATGCTCCTACACACTTGCTCTCACAGAACACCTTTGCCTCCTGCCAGACCACTAAGCCCAAGACCTCCCTCTCCCCCTAAACTCATTACAATGTTGTCTATGACACATACCTTTGTTAATACTATAATGAAGGACTCTGACATTACAAAGTTCTTTAAGGGAACAGAAAAGTTAGCTGGTGTGAAGGGATACAAGATATGGTACTTGTGTATACACAGTACACTCACTACCATAATGCTCTTAGACCATCTAGAGCACAATCCCCCTTTCTCTAATGATGCTAACATATGTACAGACAATGTTTTGTATTATTGTATAACAAAAATGATAACTGATACAATTTATACAAACTTTACAATACATACAAGTGTTAGAAGTCTTATGAAGGCACTTTCTGAATGATACAATGTTCAAACAACAATGACACATACTGTAGACATATCTACATTGTTTACAGTAAAAGGGTATGTATCACAGTTTGATAAGATGTTAGACAACATTGAACAAATCTGTTACAATTCTCTACTCTCTTACCTTCAGTTCCAAGGGTTCTGCACCCTTCTGTACCAGAACTCAGGACTTCTGTCCCTCAGGGGTACTGTCTATAGACTATATGCATAGTGACTCTTACTACTACCCTTCCTTACTTCATCATTCTATTCCTTTGACTACTCCTTCATTCTCTGTTCATTCTATAGTCTCTTACCCTTTATTCATCCCTTTATTCTTTGTACCTTTATCTTTAACATTCCTTTCTTTCATTCTTTGTGACTTATCATTCTTAGTGGCTCATTCTCCCTGAGTACTCTTGTATAGTTTAGTATATATAGGTGTACAAGATCAGACTGGTCCTATAGTCTTGATCTTGTCTACTCTAGGTAGTCCTGTACTCTTAGACTTACTCTATATACTCTACTCTTGTCTTACTCTCTCTCTCTGCTTGTTCTGCAAGTTCTGACTATGTTTCAGTGCTTACATTCTGTACTTCTATTGTGTAAGATAGTTGTAGCTTGGGTCCCCTTGCTGAGCCTTCAGGTCCCCTCTACACTGTTACTGACATTAGATTAAGACTACTCATTACTACCCTACAACTCTCCTACATTTTAAGTATTAGTACTCACTGTTGTATTGATCTCTTTTCTTTGTCCTAACCCTTTTACATTTTTAAATTTTAAACTTTCTAAACCCTTTTAAACTTTTGCCACCCTTCTTCTATTTATTACCCCTTTTAGTTTAGTGTTGATCCCTTTGTAGTGTAAACATAGACCCTCCTGTACTGACTGTCACCTCTACTGTCCTGCCAGATCAGTAGTTATGAGTAGAACTAGCTCAATATGTGTAGACCTCTATCTAAGAGGCCTTTACCAACCACATGCCCTCAGCCCCTTCAGAACCTGTTTCAATCATTCTGGAAGTTACAACCTATTCTAGAAAGAAAGTGTATGTAGTCTACCCTTCAGACTTTAATAGGTAGCACTTTAAGGACTTTTAGCACTAAGTTGAACTATACATAGTTGCTACTTTGACTAATCTATCCTCAGATCTCAATTGTGTCCTATTTGTCCTCTCCTTTATGAAGGAAGGCAACACAGCCACCTGGGCCCAGAACTAGATTGAAGGCTATTAGATTGGAAGCCTAATCTGACTTCAGAACAATGAGTCATATTTGGAATTTATAGGGCAGCTCTGTACTTCCTTTATTGATCTGAATGAGAAGTACAATGTGTAGAACAAGCTTGCATCTCTGTGACAGGGCAAACATTCTACTAATGCCTTCTTTCAGGAGTTTGATATCCTAGCCCAGAAGGTAGGATTTGTGCTCAGGTTTAATAATGTTCTCATCAGAATGCTTGAAAAAGCTCTTCACCCAGAACTGGTTGATAAGATCCTCAGAATAATGTTAGAACTAGTTACCTACACTGAGTAGAAGACACACACTATCTCCTTCAACTAAGCTGTAGCTTAGATGTGTCAAGTCTGTACAGAACACTTATACATGTGTCCAGCTCTAACAGTTCCAAGTCCTCAGATCAATCTACCTGTAATTCACAATCAATCTGTTCTAATAGACATTAGAGAAGCCTGAAAGTAAGGAGTATGCTTTGCCTGCAGAAAGTCAGGGCACCAAATTAAGGACTGTCTATAGAAGTGACAGTATATTTGTCAAGTCATTAGAGTAATAACAAGTGACAAGCAGGATTTGTGGTGAGAAGCCTTTTCTACAAATCCAGAAGTCACCTTAGAACTCCTAGACTCTGACTACATACTCTAGGATTTTATAGAGGCCTAACAGTGAATACAGTACTGAAGGGCTATAACTCAGATTTTTTAATAGCTACTTTTGATTCAATAGACACTATAGGATTAGAAGTAAATAAAGTAAGAAAAGTAGAAAAGTAGAAAAGTAGAAAAATAAATTAACAAAATTATTTATTAGAAAGAAAAGTT
>NW_006761335.1:0-2508 GCF_000271605.1 Fomitiporia mediterranea MF3/22
TGATGAAGTAAGGAAGGGTAGTGGCAAGAGTCAGCACACATATAGTCTATAGACAGTGCCCCTAAGGGACAGAAGTCCTGAGTTCCAGTACAGAAGGGTGCAGAACCCTCAGAACTGAAGGTACAAGAGTAGAGAACTGTAACATCACCCCCCCTCTAAAACCAATCATCCTGATTGGTGAGCATTGGGCTTGGTTAGTGGCTCAGGCATAGGTTGGAACAGTAGGGTTTGGAAATCTGTGAGGCAGAGTTGATGCAGAGCACCTGGATGAAGTTGATAGAAGTCTTGGATTGCCTTAGTAGTATGGGTAAGATTCTCAGCAGGTTCCCAAGTGTGTTCTTCAACTGAGTATCCCTTCTAGTGAATAAGGAACTTGAGCTTTCTACACACCAGCTTAGCATCTGCTACATATTCTACTTTGTATTCTGGTTCAGAACCAATGAGTTCTGGTGGAAGTAGTGAGGGTCTTTGTTGCAAAGGAAAACCTGGATTGTAGTATCAAGACAGTAGAACCTTGTTAAACACTGGGTGTATGTGCTTCCATATTGCTGGAAGTTGGAGTTTGTAGGTAGAGGCACCAACCTTCTTTTCAATAACAAAGGGTCCAAAGCACTTGTTGTCCAACTTCTTCATTAGGTGATCCATGGTCAGGTTAGTAGCTTCCAGCATAACTTTGTCACCAGGCTGGTAATCCTCAGCTGTGGACCTCTTCTAATCATAGTTCTGCTTCATGACCTGTACTGCCTTTTCCAAAAGAGCTCATACATCCTCCCTGGTTCTGTACATCTGTTCTACAAAGTCTGTTACAGATTCAGAACTGCTGTTCTGGTTTAGAACTGTCCCCTAGTACAGATGTCTCCCATAATTGAGGAAGAACAGGGACTGTCCTGTTGTAGAGTATTGCCAGTTATTGTGCATGAATTCTGCCAGAGCTAGCTATTCAGACTAATCCAATTGTCAATGATTGATGAACATCTGGAGGTAGAGCTTGATCTCCTGATTGACTCACTCAGTTTAACTGTCAGTCTGCAGGTAATAGGTAGTAGAAGGGTTCCCTTGAATTCTAAGAAGCACATACAAGTCCTGTATGAATTTCAACTCAAATTACAGTCTACAATCATGAATGAGCTTCTGAGGGAGTCTGTACAACCAGAAGATGTGATCCTGATAAATGTGTGCCATACCTTTGGAAGTGAGTTCTGTTCAGGTTGGAACTGTGTGGACTTGCTTAGAGAATCAGTTGACAATCACACAGATAGTATTGTAACCCTGAGACTTGGGTAGCTCACTAATCAGGTCCACCAAGACTTCTTCCTAAGGGTGATCTGGGATCCAATACAGATGTAGGGGAGCCTGAACCCTTGTCTGGTAGGCCTTAGTCTGTTAGCATGTATTACAACCAGTCACATACTTTAGGATTTCCCTCTACATTCCAGGCCACCAGTAGTTCTGAGTAATGAGTTCCTGTGTTTTGTGTCAGCCCAGATGTCCTACAGTCAGATTGTTGTGATAAGCTCAGACAATGTCCTCCTACAGCTTCTGATCCTTCAGAACATACAGTCAGCCTTCCTAGTAAACCTGTCCATCCTCATCCTCCTCCCAATCCCTTACCTGCTTCTCTAGCTGCTTCACTATGACCCAGTCCTGTGTGTGTCTCAGAGCTTACTGTATGTGGGTGACAAAGTCAACATCCTCAGATTCAAGTCAGATCTCTTGGATTGTCTTAGATGTGAAACAGGAATTGTCTAGGAGAACAAGATTTTTGTTATCATTCTCCCCCCTTTCATAACCTGCTTGTCTCAAGAGTAAATTGGCTTTCATCATTTGTGTTCCAGGTTTGTGGGTCAGTACAAAGTCATAGTCCTACAGTTCTAACATCTAGCAGGCCTGACAGTAGTTGAGCTTCTGAGGCACCCAGAAGTACTAGAGATTAAGGTGATCACTCTAGATCTCAAACTTCTACACTACACTGAGGAGATATTGACACTACTCTTCCAGGGAACAGACAATTGTGAGGAGTTCCTTGTCATAGATAGGGTAGTTCTGTTCTGTTACAGAGAGGGATTCTGATTAGAACACTATCAGACACTACTTTCTGTTAATGAACTAGGACAGTACTACTCTATTTGCAAAGTTGGAAGAGTTGGCTTCAACTCAGAACTTGTCTACAACCATTGAAACTACTAATACAGGCTTGCTAGTGATGGCCTGCTTGAGGGACTCAAACACAGACTGCTACTGATCATCCTATTGCTAAGGAACTTCCTTGCTGGTGAGATCATGAAGGGGCCAGGCAATGGTACTGAAGCCTCAAATGAAGTGTTAGTAGTAGTTTACAAACCTAAGGAATGCTTAGACCTGTTTCAGGTTCTGAGGTTGTAACCAGTTCTGAACTACAGTCACCTTTGCTGGATCCATACAGACCTCTCCTCTACTGATCACAAAGCCCAGATAATCTACTGACTCCTACACAAAAGAGTACTTTGCTTCTCAGAGGAACAGTTTATT
>NW_006761336.1:0-2508 GCF_000271605.1 Fomitiporia mediterranea MF3/22
CTAACTGATTTGTTACAAATGCTATATCTGGCTGTATACAGTCTACAATGTATCTAAGTACACTAACCATGTTCATGTATAGTATATCAGACATTTGTTTTCTATCATTATCAGTTTGCAATACTGTTTTTAATTGTGTACCAGGCTGTATGAGTGTTTGTACACTTTGTTTGTTTGTAAGTTTGTAACATTCTATTATACTATTAATATAATGTGTCTGACACATCCTGATGAATCTATGCTCTCTGTTGCATTGAATCTCTATACCAAGTAGCTAGTGTAATTTGTTACTGTCTGTATATTGTAAATGATGTACAATAGATTGTTTTATCATTACAATAGTATTATTATTCTTTGCTACAATAGTAATATTGTTGACATGTACAAATAATATGGTTACAGTTATTTCTTTCTTCTTTGCAAAGAATACAGCATTATCATGTTTGGATTTTGTTAATCTGTATTTAAGTAGTATATTAGATAGTGTTTTATACCATCTTCTACCAGCTTGTTTTAATCTGTATAGTGCTTTTTGTAATTGTAATATTTGTCCATTCTGTAGTCTGTCTATTAAGTTACCTGGAGGAGGTTTAACATATATTTCCTTGTCTTCCATCAATTGTCCATACAGATATGCTGATTTTATATCTATCTAATGTATTTCATAATTATTAGATGCTACCCATACTAATATTAATTGTACTGTAGATAGTCTAGCAGTAGGAGCAAATAAATTGTCTGTATAATAGTCAAGACTGTCAATCTGATAGTTTCCTTGAACTACTAATTGTGCTTTATATTTTTCTATACTATTATTAGTGTATCACTTTATTTTATAGACAAATTGTGTTCTGATAATGTTAATATTATTGTGTGGATTTGTGATTTCCCATGTATTATGATTTTCTAATTGTTTTATTTTGTCTTTCATAGCTGCAATCTATGAATCACAATCTGGACATTGGATTGCTTTATAAAATGAAGTTGGATCCAATTGTATTTCACTTATTTTAGTATTAAATTCTGTTAAATGAATGGCAATATTATCTTCATCCTTTTCACTAAGTGTATACATGTGTTTTGTTACACATTTATTCTCCATACATTGTTCAAGCTTGATAGCACATTCTGTCAGTTTCTGTTTCCATTCTGATCAATGTAATTTAAGTTCTACTTCTTTTTCAGTTAATTTAACTTTGTTGTCTGTTAAGTCTGTTGGTTCTGCTGCTTTTCCTTTTTTGTTAGGATCAGTATTGTCTGTATCATTGTTGTCTGTTCTTGTTATTCTATTGTCTGTTTCATTATTTTTAATTATTAAACACTTGTTTGTATTGTTGTTTGTATTGTCTATTTTCTCCCCTTCAATTTGAGGAGGTTTACCTTTGAGAAATTGAATATTTTGTTCAATAGTAATTTTATTATTGTGCCAAGTTTTATAGCCTTTACTTTCATTGTCTAATCCTATCTAACAAGCAATAATACCTTACTGTTGTATTTTTGTAGGATTTTTATTGCAAATGATAATATATTGACCAAATTTGTATATATTATCAATTGTTCTGTGTGTTCCATAACGTTTGTAATGTAGGGTATTGTAATTTAAAGTAGTACACAGTGTTCTATTATGAATATAGGTAATATGAATTGCTACTTTGGCCCATAATGTAAACAGTAATTCAGTAGATGTTAGATATGCTCTTACACCTCTAAATATAGTTTTATGCATTTGTTCTGCTATTCTGTTCTGTTGTAGAGTATAATGTACTGTTAATCTTTGTTTTGTTCCTTGTGAATCTAAATATTGTTAGAAATCTTCACTAAGGAATACAGTATCATTATCACTTTGTAAAAGCTTTATTTTAACTCTGTACTTGTTACAATTCTCTACTCTCTTACCTTCAGTTCTGAGGGTTCTACACTCTTCTGTACTAGAACTCAGGACTTCTGTCCCTCAGAGGCACTGTCTATAGACTATATGTGTGCTGACTCTTACTACTACCCTTCCTTACTTCATTATTCCATTCCTTTGACCACCCCTTCATTCTCTGTTCATTCTATAGTCTCTTACCCTTTGTCCATCCCTTCATTCTTTGTACCTTTATCTTTGACATTCTTTTCTTTCATTCTTTGTGGCTTATCATTCTTAGTGGCTCATACTCTCTGAGTACTCTTGTATAGTTTAGTATATATAGGTGTACAAGATCAGACTGGTCCTGTAGTCTTGATCTTGTCTACTCTAGGTAGTCCTGTACTCTTAGGCTTACTCTATATACTCTACTCTTGTCCCACTCTCTCTCTCTGCCTGTTCTACAAGTTCCAACTATGTTCTAGTACTTGTGTTCTATATTTCTGTTGTGTAGAATAGTTGTAGCCTGGGTCCCCTTGCTGAGCCTTCAGGTCCCCTCTATACTGTCACTAACATTAGATTAAGACTACCCATTACTACCCTACAACTCTCCTACATTTTGGGCATTAGTACTTGCTGTTGTATCAATCTCTTTCCTTTGT
>NW_006761337.1:0-2507 GCF_000271605.1 Fomitiporia mediterranea MF3/22
CCTTATGTAGAATTACTGTACTTGGAATGTCTTGGATTATTGGACTCCACTATGTAGTATATAAGGTAGATACTTGCTTGATGTCTCAATAAGAGAGAGTACTTGGGGCACTCCCGCTACGCTTGTTAAAAGAATCCTTTCCCTATCTCTGTCTATATTTGCCCTGGCATCGCTACCATTGCACAAGCGTGCATTTGGAGTCACTACGGATGCCAGCTCTGCGAATGGTCAAACTTTTGACTACATTATCGTCGGAGGTGGACTCGCAGGGCTCACTGTTGCTGGACGTCTCTCTGAGGACTCCGCGAAAACCGTGCTCGTCATTGAAGCTGGGAACGACGACAGAACAAACAAGAGCGTATATGACGTTACACAATATGGGACTGCGTTTGGTTCAAGCCTGACATGGACTTGGGAAACGGACTTGGGTAGGGACATCTTAGGGTCAGTATCTGATTCTTTTGACTTGATCGGTAAATTGCAAGATTATTTAACTTTGTTCCGGATATTCATCCTAGCGGGCGAACTCTAGGAGGGAGTAGCTCTATTAATGGGGCCGTATGGACTCGGGGTATGAAGGAGCAATACGACGCATTCGCGCAGCTTCTGGGCGAAGAAGACGCGAGCTTGAACTGGAACTTCGACTCCCTGTTTGAATATATGAAGAAGGTACGCGAAAAGATTTGCTCCTCGGATATCTAATAAACTCCCTTTGACTTTGACTAAATCTTCTTTGACTAGTCGGAATCGTTCACACCTCCCGACGATGCTCAACGCGCAAAGGGTGCAAACAGTGTCAATAAGTTCCATGGCTTTGTAGGGCCTGTTCATGCTGCTTTCCCGCAAGCCATGTTTGGAGGTCCTCAACAACCTGCATTTGTCGATGCTGTGCGCAACTTGTCCGGAATCAAGCTTTGTCCGGACGTGAATGGTGGAAATATCAATTGTGTGAGCTACACGCCTAATTCGATAAATCCGAACGATTATGATCACCGCTCCTCCTCCGCCACGGCGTATCTCTCGCCAGTTGAAAATGAGCGAACGAATTGGATAACTCTCATTAATCACCAGGTGACCAACGTGATCCTTTCCGGATCAGTGCCGAACGTGACCGCTACGGGCGTGCATTTCAAGAAGTCTGATAACACTGGCGACGTTTTTACAGTAACTGCACGTTTGGAAGTCATACTTTCAGCTGGTACAATTGGTACACCGCAATTACTTCAGATATCCGGTATTGGCGACCCGTCTGTCCTGAGTCCACTCGGCGTCGAAGTCAGGGTGAATCTTTCGACTGTCGGCAAAAACCTCATGGAGCGAACAAAGAGTAACCTCGGACAGTCCACTCAGCCTACATTCGACGAGGATGGGCTTGGTCCGTCCGATTGTATCGCCTACCCATCGCTAAAAGAACTCTTCTCCGAAAATGCCGGTTCAAATGGGAGCGTGACGGGGAACGAGATAGCAGACCATATCATGAGCTCATATGAATCGTGGGCGGAGAGTCAGGCGGAATACGGGTTAAATGCAGACGCTCTCAAGACAATATTCGGCATACAAGCCGGATTGATCGTTAATACCAGTGGTATAGAAAGCTGGCTATTTTAAGACGTCTTTGTACTGATTTATATTTTCACTTAGCGCCCGTTGCTGAGCTTCTGTTCTTCACCGATGGCGACACGTAATATGCTTATGCTAATTACACACACACAATTCACTAACGATTGCATTTGTAGTGGTCTTGGTATCAGCATGTGGCAGCTTGTTCCTTTCAGCCGCGGAAGGGTCACAATTAACGGCACAAGCATCTTTTCAAAACCAGTTATAACCGTAAACTGGTTCAGCGTCGATGTTGACCTGATCATACAGACTGCGGCAACTCGCCTATCCCGCAAAGTCCTTAACTATACTTCGTTTGATACAATCACATCTGGCGAAATAGTGCCTGGGCTTGGTGTAGTACCAAATGATGGGAACGGTGGAGCGGACGACGCATGGGTCGCTTGGATTCAAGCTCCGGCACCCAACGGGTTTTCTGCAGTTTGGCATGAGATAGGTACGGCGGCGATGATGCGACGTGATTTGGGCGGTGTCGTAGACGGAAAGTTACGCGTATATGACACAAAGAACCTACGAGTTGTCGATGCGAGCGTACTTCCTCTTCACGTCAGTGCACACTTGAGTAGCACCCTGTATGGAGTTGCGGAGAAGGCAGCGGACATTATCAAGTCCGGCGTGTAATTATTAATGGGAAGTGTCGGAGGACGATTATCGCCGTTCGCTTGGTGGATGAGACTTTCTGCTGACGTGGTATGCAGTCGTTCTTGCTTTCGTTTAGTCAAAATATGGTGCGGTATCTTGTCCTCTAGTAGTGAGGCGAATCTAAAGCTCTTACGAACATTAGTCTGCCGTGTAGAAATCGAGTTCTTTTGAAATGGTGTCTAGTTGATGACGTCACTAGGGTGACCCCTCAAGGTTCCTCGTTTCTTTCAGCTGCCGACCAGCCA
>NW_006761338.1:0-2507 GCF_000271605.1 Fomitiporia mediterranea MF3/22
GAAACTATATAGTTAGCTAGGAACACTTTGTACAAAGACAAAGGACTATTAAAGCTAGTAAAGAGTTAGAGCTAATACTCTAAAGCTCTATACTTGAGGAGGACTAGTACTAGTAAAGGAAAGGGAACTAAGAGCTCTAAGGAGAGACTATAGGAAAGTAGTCTCCTTTATACACTTTGCCCATATAGATAGGAAAGTAATAAAGTCATAAACATAAGGACTATATAAGGACAATATGAGGAATACATGAGACAATCTAGAACTTTGGTTGTAAGTTCTATGATTGAATACAGAAGTACAAAGATAAGGCTAAAAGTTAATAAGGATAATTGTCTTCTAAACTAAGTCTATTGAAGAAGACTTAGGGAAAGATCTAGAACATTAGTTGTTAGTTCTAGGGTGTACACAAGACAGTCTAGAACTTTGGTTGTAAGTTCTAAGGGTAGTACAGAAGTATAGCCTTTTATATTACAAGAGTTATAAGGAGTCATTAGAAGTCATAATACTCTACCTTATGAGAAAGTGTATTACAAACTAGTGTATAGGAAGTACAGGTTGAGTCAGACAGAGTTATAAGAACAATAGAGAGCTCTACTTTATAGGAAAAGTATTATACAGCTTACACAGTATAACTAGTTAGGAGGACTTATAAAGAGTCATTATGTTATGATTCTCTACTCTCTTACCTTCAGTTCTGAGGGTTCTACACCCTTCCATACTAGAACTTAGGACTTCTGTCCCTCAGGGGCACTGTCTATAGACTATATGTGTACTGACTCTTACTACTACCCTTCCTTACTTCATTATTCCATTCCTTTGACTACTCCTTCATTCTCTGTTCATTCTATAGTCTCTTACCCTTTATCCATCCCTTTATTCTTTGTACCTTTATCTTTGACATTCCTTTCTTTCATTCTTTATGGCTTATTATTCTTAGTAGCTCATACTCTCTGAGTACTCTTGTATAGTTTAGTATATATAGGTGTACAAGATCAGACTGGTCCTGTAGTCTTAATCTTGTCTACTCTAGATAGTTCTGTACTCTTAGGCTTACTCTATATACTCTACTCTTGTCTCACTCTCTCTCTCTGCCTGTTCTACAAGTTCTGACTACATTCTAGTACTTACATTCTGTATTTCTATTGTGTAGGATAGTTGTAGTCTAGGTCCCCTTACTAAGCCTTTAGGTCCCCTCTACACTGTTACTAACATTAGATTAAGACTACTCATTACTACCCTACAACTCTCCTATGTTTCAGGCATTAGTACTTGCTATTACATTAATCTCTTTCCTTTGTCCTGACCCTTTTACATTTTTAAAATTTTAAACTTTCTAAACCCTTTTAAACTTTTGCCACCCTTCTTCTATTTATTACTCCTTTTAGTTTAGTATCCATTCCTTTGTAGTGTAAACATGGACCCTCCTGTACTAACTGCCACCCCTACTGTCCTGCCAGATTAGCAGTTACAAGCAGAACTAGCTTAATACATACAGACCTCTATCTAAGAGACCTTTACTAACTATATACTCTCAGCCTCTTCAGAACCCATTCTGATTGTTCTGGAAGTTACAACCTGTTCTGGAAAGAAAGTGTATGTAGCCCACCCTTCAGACTTTAATAGGTAGCACTTTGAGGACTTCCAGCACTAAGTCAAACTATACATGACTACTACTTTAACCAATCTATCCTTAGATCTCAATTGTGTCCTATTTGTCCTCTCCTTCATGAAGGAAGGCAACACAGTCACCTAGGCCCAGAACTGGATTGAAGGCTATTGGATCAGAAGCCTGATCTGACTTTAGAACAATGAGTTGTACTTGGAATTCATAGGGCAGCTCTATACTTCCTTTATTAATCTGAATGAGAAGTACAATGTACAGAACAAGCTTGTGTCTCTGTAACAGGGCAAATGTTCTACCAATGCCTTCTTTCAGGAGTTTGATATCTTGGCCCAGAAGGCAGGATTCACACTCAGGTTCAATAATGTTCTTATTAGAATGCTTGAAAAAGCTCTTCACCTGAAACTGGTTAATAAGATTCTTAGGATAATGTTAGAACTGGTCACCTACACTGAGTGGAAGACACACACTATCTGTTGAGAGGGAGAACTTAAGGGGGGCATGTATAGACAAGGGGTAAGGTGATAATTTACTACTCAGTGTCTCTTGTCCTTATATTGTATGTATTCTAACTGAGACATTATGAAGTTATTGTCTTTGTAAGATATACTCACTTTACTAGTCCTAATTCTTAGGAATAGTAATAGAATAGAGTATAGAGGGTAAGACTTGTAGACTTGTATAGTGAGAGGGTAGAGGAGTCCTACTTTAGTCAAGCTGCAAGTGTAACCTAGTAGGTTGGTAGTAGGGTACTTCCAAGTACTAAGTAACTTAAGTTGATAAAACTATCTTTTGAGGGCCAAACTGGCCTCCTTATATACCTTTTGCTAGAGTAATGTTACTCTAGTGACTTTAGTAACTCCCTTCACTGTTGTTCCTATGAAGT
>NW_006761339.1:0-2506 GCF_000271605.1 Fomitiporia mediterranea MF3/22
TATCTACCATGTATAAGGTTAAACACTTGATTTTGTAAGTGTATGCTTGATTTTTGCCCTCTAGATTAAATACTAATCCTTATAGTTCCAATTTACATTCACTTTTACTATCCTCAAAGTACTGTTCTGTTGATACAATGTCTGTTTTGCTTGGATAGTCTGAATTGATTTCACAATCATATTGAATGTCTAACAGTTCCAGTTTTTGTTCTATTCCTTATACTTTGTGTTTTCCTTTTACTTTACACTTGTAAGGATAGGTATACTAGCCTTATACAAAGATTCTCTCTTTACCAGCACACTCAACTACTGACTGGGATAACCTAGTAATCGAGCACTGAGAAGGAGAAAGAATCCCCTAACCCTTAGCTCGAAAACCCTTTATATATGTGTATACACATGTAGTAGGATACAGGGTAGTCTAGTGAACAAAAAGGAAAACACCCACAAGCACCTACAACACATGTTGTGCAAATGCACAGGTAGTACAATCGTTACACTCGCCCTCCAGTATTTAGTCCTAAATGCTAAGGGAGTTAGTACTGGAATAAACAAAATAACAACACAAAAACGAAAGAAAACATTAGTAACTTACTACAAAGTTTAGTACTACTGTGCTAGGACGTTCTCCACAGCTATGGATGTGTCTTCAATCAGTCCTGTAGTGGACTGGACGTGTTCCTGTCTGGCTTGGACATGTTCTGTAGCAGAACTGGTGGAACTTGTAGCAGATTGGTCAGAATGGCCATTGGATTGAGTGGAAAGTAGTGGATTTGGCAGTAGAGTAATGCCTTGAGTGTCAAATGAGCTTAGAGCACTCATATCAAGTACTGAAGTAAGATTGGTGGATGTTGAGGACAATTGCAAATCAATCTGAGGACGTTTACAGTTGCATGAGTAGAATATAGTAGTTCCATTGTTGATTTGCTCAGCTCTACACTTTGCACCTAAGTAAAACAGTAAGGTACATATGCTTGTAATAATATAATGTAGAATATATGTGCATTTACCTTGGTTCAAAGCCATGTTCTTATGGTATACAAAGTCCTGGGACACTTGTATCATCTTAGTATGTTGAACACAGTCTTGGAATAGTGGTAGTGGGCTCAGTCTTGCATGAGAAGGAATGTGGAAGTTATACAAGTATAATACAATGAGATAACACTCTGGGAGTTGTATAGTAGGGTCAAGGGAATTGTTGTAGATAGCCCTGGAGAAAGCTGCAATCTTCTTAAGCTCCTCTCAATTGAAAACATAGTCAGTGCTTGTACTGTAGTTGTGAGTAACCCAATCCTGAGTGATTAGTTGTGCTTGAGGGCCAACTAAGAGTTGTAGAGGAGGATGAGGCATATTTGTGCCTTGTAGAAAAGTGGATACAAATGTATGAGCAACAGATTCTTGAGTAGTAGACATGATATGCATAGTAAAGTGACTATATACACAGTTTTTAAAGCCTTTGTGTATGTCTACCTGTATGTCCATGCTGTAGCATTGTGTTTGAAAGGTTGCCTCATGTTTTACTAGACTGATACTAACCTGAGGGTCATTAGTATTGAGTTTTCCCTTTCCTAGAGTTAGTGTATTGATAGAATTGATTCCAAGTATGTCTAAGTATTCCTTTAATGCCTCAAGGTGTGCAATTTTATTATAGGGTAGCCATGTGTGATCTCTGGACTTCCATAGTACTTTGAACAAAGTGGTAGTCCCTTGTCCTGCATGAGTTTCAATCAAATCTACTGTCCATTCCTTGTTCTCATTGTTTAATCCAGTAACTTGTCCTACTTCCCTTCCAGGGAATAATCTATCATTGTTTGGAACATGTATCCTAAGTAGTAATGAATGAAATACTGGGTGTATGTTATGATTCCTCATTTCCCTGGGTAGATCTAGTTCAAATGCCTTGTTTCCTGCATTCCAGATTATTCTGTAAGGTCCTATGTACTTTGGTACTAGTTTCCTTACTCACTGTCTTAGTAGATTCATGTTCTTTGTAGAAACATACACTAGATTGTTTAATTTGAAGGAAGAGGGTCGTCTGTGTCTATTAGCATGTCTAGTTTGCTTTACCCTTACCTGAAGGATTGTATTGTGTGCCTATAGTATTGCATCCTTTACTTTCTGAGTGTAAGTCCTTACTCTAGGATATTCATCCTTCCTAGGGTTGTTCCATATCAAGTTCCTTAGCATCCAGCCATAATTTAGAAAGAATAGTGCATATCCTATAGTTTCTGACCTTACTGTATTGATAGCATACTCAATCATAAGTAGTTTATGTATCCAATCCTTTTGTTTAGGAGAAATACACTGTCTGAGCATCTGAGTAATTGTTCTGTTCATTCTCTCAGTCAATCCATCAGTCTGTAGATGATATGCACTTGATAGCTTCAATTTAATACCTATAAGTTCATGTAATCTTCTCCAAAACGTACTAGTGAATAGGGAATCACAGTTGCTAACAATGTAATTAGACAGTCTATACAGTTTATAGACGTTTTCAAATACTATC
>NW_006761340.1:0-2506 GCF_000271605.1 Fomitiporia mediterranea MF3/22
GTTTTGAATCCCCTTACAAAAGGGCACTACTTTAAGGAGTTTTGGTCTGAAAAGGGTCAGGAGACTGCTTTCAAAGTTATTAATACTGTTGTGAGTCTTTATTTTTTCTCTAATTATTTAATATCTAATGTATCTATAGTTTGAGAAGTACAACATACACTCTAGGCCAATCCCTGTACAGTCATCCCAGCCTGAGATTGGTTCTAGCACTTCTCATAAACCCTTAGAGAAGTCAGCTTCACTCCCCTATGGACACAAGCGGATGCAAGCAGCAGCTCTAGCAATAAGAAGACAATTTGGAGACAAGCCAAAGGATCCTCATGAAGAACTTACAAGGTACACTAATGATGTTGAAGATATAGACCCTAACAAGGGTTTGGATCTATTACTCTGGTGGAAGGTATTCTATTATTCTTATTTTGTAATAAAGTATCTAATGTTTTACTAGGAGAATGAATTCAGGTTCCCTACCCTTTCCTGGATTGCAAGAGACTATTTGCCTATTCAAGCATCATCAGTTCCATGCAAGCAGCTCTTTTCAATGGCAGGGATTGCAGATACAAAGCGGCAGAACAGGACAACTTCAAATATTTTTACTTTGTTCCAGATGGTGCATGACTACCACCAAATGATTGTACATTGCCAGGCTGGTCAGAAATTTGAGGAGGCAGATGTCTTGGCCATATTTTCTTCAAGCAGTTCTGATTCTGATTAATCTTTTTATGTATACTACTTGACTGGTCTTTCTCCTCTTACATAGCCTTTCTTTACTGTTTGGCTTAAAGTGCCTAAAATATGTATGCCTTATTCTACTTGCAGATGCAACTGAAAAACCAGATAGCATCTTTATGTGCTACTGGATGTATGGGTACTGGCTCAAGAACAAGTATATGCAGCTGTTTGCAGAGAGGAGAAATCTTGACTAGGATAGGAATGCCAGAATCATCCTCTTTAAGATAATGGACCAGGTACTATTGAAGACTGAGATCTTTTTCTTCATGTGTCCAGCAAAATACTGTGGTCAACCTGCCATGATTGTTGGCTTTGTCCATGACGTTTGAATGCACAAAGTGGATGAAAGCAAATATCCACAGGCTCACATAGACACTGTACAAGAGGCTATAGGACTGCTGAAGGGGACAAAGCCAAGATGGTTTGAGATAAACAGACAGGAATACAATCCAGACATAGATCCAGAGAGTAAGGACAAGGAATGTATGGTTTATGTGAATGACAGCAAGAATGCATCTACTGACTAGGACACAGACAAGTGGTCTTAGCTTCTCAGCCACTCTACCCAGGAGTAGTATGTATCCAATTGTTTGGAAAATGTACAAGGTTTGTCTGTCTGGACAGACTTAAGATTAATATTACACACTATGTAGTATGTATAATCTGTTCTTATCTTCAGCTCAAACAAAGCATGGCTACTTTCCTCCTTCATCTGTATCAAACACAGTTTGTAATGCAAGCATAACAATTGTTGACTACTCAAGTATACATTCCATAACTGTACCTTAATGATTAACTGTAAGTGTTTCAAGTGTAAATTTGGATTACTTTAACAGACAGAGTTTTATCCTACAATAACTGAGCTTATTAACAAACCTATTAACTCAGATAGTAATAGTCTCTGTCTACAACAAGGGCTGCATAAGAAAATCTGTAGCAAGAGACTAGTATAAGTACACATTGACCCAGGTTGACCCCTGACCTGACCTGACCTGACCCACTTTGACCTGACCCAGCTGGGTCAGACAAGGTCAGGTCACAGGTCAGGATTTTTGGAAAATTCTGACCTGGGTCAGGTCATGGGTCAGACTAAAAACCCTCCTGACCCGACCTGACCTGACCTTGTGTATCACTATATACAAGTATACAGTATTACTAAGCATATTCTCTAATTAAATACTAAGTTTGAGTTTTTAAACCTCATTTACTTTACTTATTTATATACCAAATCATTTTAATACTATATAACAACCTTGTTTAACTTAAAAAGTACTAGTATGAGTACTACAGTTAGTATAGTTACTACAGTACATCACATGAAGGTTTAGAGCTGTCACATGATATTAACTCACAACACTCAACTGTCTTAAGGTAGACGAAAGATAAACTCGACAAGCTGTGACAGTAACGTGTCACGGACTCGCTTAACTAATTAGGAAGGACCCTAGCGGCGAAATTTACAAGAGGGCAAGGCAAAAAAAATATTATCAGTTTTTTTTGTTAAATATACATCTACATCTTATCTACAGTTTTCTGTAACAGTATATGTGATATGAGTACCTCTTACTGGCTCACTAAGCCTGCTTTCTGTTGAGACAATTATAGGATGTATTAATAATATTACGTAATTTCCGTATATGGGAGGTATTTGTCATAATGTTGTAGCCGAGGGCGGCGAAATTTGACAAGAATTTGCAGAATTTTTTTTGTGTGTGGCAAAATAACAATCAGGTCATTTAGAGCAAAAATAGTCTTTTGGAAATAACTTGGTCTA
>NW_006761341.1:0-2505 GCF_000271605.1 Fomitiporia mediterranea MF3/22
TGACCTTTTTTGTATTCTTCTCTGCTTTCACTCATTTTTGAAAGGAATTTAATACTCTATAGAGTGTTGTATTCATAAAATGCTAGACTACAAGTACCAATTTACAGAGTGTAATATTATTGTGTTTTGGGGAAGTTATATATTTTTTTTCACCTGTGTAATACTTTTGTCATATACTGTAAGTACTTGCATTTACTTATGTTATTCTTTAATGTAACAAACTGTTAGCTTGTGTTACATGTACTCATACTCAGTAGTAACACTGTAGGACTTGGCCTTTACTGAGAGATATAAATGGAATTATTATTGGGTTGTACTTTGCAAGGCTGAAACACAAGGCTGAAACATAATACCAGTTTTGAGATGTGGCAACAGTGAATTCAAAAGAGCAAACTTAATGTTTACTTCCTATTTATTGACAGCTGTTGGTGTGTGTTCAGTCTGAGCATTTATTGTCTGTCACAAAGGTATGTCAAGCAGGAGAGAATCTGGGACCAGTCATCATGACCATAACTATCAATACAAGATTGACGAGTCAACAAGACTTGGATCTGGAAAATATGCCAGAGTATTTGTGAGTCAAGCCAATATCCGGTCTATTACATTCGTCTTATTCACCTGTTTAACACTTGTAGAAAGGCAAACATGTTAAAACTGGAAATGTAGTGGCAATAAAAAGGTTCTTTCCCATCACTTTTGACAAAGTCGTATTCGATCGCGAACGTGAAATTAATGAATTATTACTGTATCATCCTAACATTGTAAGTTAAAGAAGCGCAGAAAGTGCTATACCTAACAATGCATACCTTGCATAGATTATGTACTTATACTCTTATTGGGATCCGGGTACTGGACACCCTTGTTATGTATTTGAGCTTGCTGAAGGGGGTAGTGTACGCACGTACTTACTCACACACGAACATTACTCCGAGGATGATGCAATGGAGATTATAAAGTAAGAGATTCTAAGCTACTTTTAATATTTTTCCAAGTTCTAATTAGAATACTTGATGCTATCGTTCCAATAGGGGTACACTGACTGGACTTGAGTACTTGCACTATAAAGGAATTATTCACAGAGACATCAAGTATGTTTTAGAATTTCCCCAAATTCTAATATTTCTAACTCTGCCCTTTAATTTTATACGTACATGAAAGACCAGCAAACATTCTCCTGAAACGAAAGAGCAGCAGGCATCATGACACATTTAAGTGGGATGCAGCACTAGCTGACTTTGGCATGTGAGTTACTGTTGAATTAGATAATCCCTTCATGTTTATTGTTATACAGTGCTTCTGAGCTCGGGTCGGGCGAGACAGTCGAGTTCCTGTATGCCGGGACTCCGAAGTATTTTCCTCCTGAAGCAATTGTGACTGGCCAGGTCGGGAAAGGAGGCGACCTGTGGGCCACAGGGTGAGTAATGAGAGACAGCATCCTTAGTTTACTTTGCACCGATTTCGTCTTACAACTACACTACTGATGACTTTTGAATTTACTGGGTAGAATAATGATGCATATAATATTCACCGGATATGTTCCGTGGAGCCAGACTAAAGACGAAATTGCAATGATGGATGAAATTAAGCAAATGGAATTTGACTTTCGCAAACCACAATACAGACATATTTCACCCAATGGTAATAATATTAATTATCTTTGATGGCTTTGTAGACTGTATGAGCTGATCAACCATTCTGTTATCTAATAAATGAAGCTCTTCATCTTATGAGTAACCTTCTACCAAAAGTAGAAGTCAGGCCAAGTGCACACAGTGCATTAGATCAGCAGGTCTATCAGGTATGCTGTTGTCTATCCCAAGAGCTTGAATTTGCTCTCAAAGATGTGTGTCAATATTTATGACCTGCTCTCTATTCCAGTGGTACCTGACTGCATCAAAAGAAAAGATATTAAACAACAGAGAGTTCTGCAAGTGGCATACTCCAGATAAAACTATAAAGAAGAAAAAGAACGAGGGTGGCTAGATAACAGTACTGGATAATTTAATTGGAGTTATATTTCGAACTCAGCATACTGTAAAGTACTATAGTACTTAAGTAATAAAAGACATTGCTTGTAACACAGCTATGGTTGACAATATATACCATTGTTCAACCAAATGCAAATCATAGCTATAAGTGTATAACAAGAAGTGTATCATAATATAAGTGTATCATAATATATCCTAATAGCAATGATTCTTTATAGAGAACATACATGTGGAAAATTGCGTGCATGTCAGGGAAAAGTCCATTTTCTTATATAGCTTTATAGTTCTTATATAGTAGAATACACATTATCTATAAATTATATAGTAACTGTAAGAATTTTAATAAGGTTATAAAGTAAAGATAATTCTTATACATCTTATAAAGGTTCTAAAAGTATTATTAATGAATATAATACAGTATATGTATTATAATAGCTTTAAATATTGAGTAAATATATTTTAACAAAAATATATTGAGAGTAAATACTTTATTATAGTATTTTACTTGAAGAAAAAG
>NW_006761342.1:0-2504 GCF_000271605.1 Fomitiporia mediterranea MF3/22
TTTGATAAAACTCCAACTTAGTTACAAATCTTTACTATAACTAGTAAAGCTCTGGTCTACTAAGGGGAACTCAAACCTGGAGCTAGCACACAGGTACATTAACTCTAATACTTGCTTTATAATATTAACTAACCTTAATAATCAACATTCAAAGTAGGTAGATAAATTACTCTACTACTTGGAACAGTTGTTAAGGCAAGTAACTTTCTTTTGTGGTAAGAAAAGAAAGATTAATCAAGAAGTGCTACTAGTTCTTGATTACTTAGTGGCTTATACACAAGAACAAGTGTTGATACTAGGAGGTATTAAAGGAATACCATTTTGGATACAAGGGGAAATTCCCTTAGACTCTTTTAAGCAAGGAAGAGTAGTATCAACTGTTGCCTATACAGTAGGCACTCCTATCAATCAACAAGTCTGGATTAAACAAATCCAAGGATACTCAGACCATCTATACACATTACAACAACATTGTAATCTGTTACACAGTGTATTACTTGCACTAGAACAAGGATATCCAGATATTGTAAAAGTAAGTAACTTTTGTAATATTATATTAAGCAGAGTTAACAAGCTTTAAAAAGTGGCTTTGTATCAGATCAAGGAAAGGATTGGAACATTACACATACAACAACTAGTACTGGGCACAGGCAGAAGCCTATTATCATACAGCCCTCTATTATCCAATCCCTCAACCATTCTCATATTCCTACTACTTGTGGGAACACTCCTTGTTACATATTGTTAACATATATGGAATGACACATATAAGCAACAGACATACCTGAGACATAGCTACATATTATATATACCTACTGAATCAATAGACAATGATGCTAAGGATAACAAGCTGAGTCCACTATCCCCCCTCTTTGTGTGATCCCTCTAAGCCTCTCACATAACCCCTCTCAACAGGTTATAAGCCTTGAGCTCCCTGCCTACACTTTATCTACACTCTACTATGTCTATGCTCTATACAGTTCTACACATCACATGCACACACACAGCATACTATGATGCAGAACTCAACCCACCTGTCTGAGTATCCTAAACATGAATCAATATGCTGTGAATGCACAATCTACTGTACTACATACAACCCAGACATTATATGATTGTTATCTTAGTAATTATGATCATTGGCCCAGTAATAACATAATCTATGCAGGCAATGCTGAAACTACAATGAGTATCACTTACTACAACATTTAATCACTAAAATATTTTATAATATTACAGAGATCATGTTATTATAAATAACTGATCATACTATGGACAAACATTAAAAAGATTAATAAAGCAAACACTACTCATCCACTATTAATATTATAATAGTACAAATGATTGACACTGTCAACAAATGTGCATATATTATAGCATAAATAAAATAATAACACATATAGCAATATCACAGCCAAAACGATTAATGTAAGACATGTCAGATATGAGATAAAACAAGTTAGCAGATATACATCCAATATCTAAGACATCTGATATCTACACACTAATACAGCTTATGAAAGCATACAACTATCTACAGACGAATTAATAATAATAATAATAATAATAATAAAGTTACAAAGTACATTACAGTAACTATGGTACAGGAATGAGTACACAATTATAGTCTTTAAACAAAAAACAATACTTTACACCTATGATAGTGTAAACATATAATAACAATGTATAATAATGGCAAACAGTAGAATAATACCTCTACCATTACTACAACAATGTAACAGAACATATTTAATTGTACAGAATGTAGATATACTTTAACAAAGCATAAATAAACTTATATTAAAGCTACAAAGCTTATATACAAGTGAAGTACTATGCTAATATGGCTAGTACAACAAACAACAGAAAAACTACAATGGACACACTTATTATAATGATTACAAACGAAAACAATCATAATATAATAAGATTAAATAAATTAATAAAACGTTTAACACATTATCTTAGACAGTATAATATATAAAGAAAAGCAGACGTAAGCATATCTATTACATCTTATCAGAGATATGAATAGATGTGCAACTGATGTTGTAACTGCAAACACACAGAGAGATTTCTTAGCACGTCTGAAATATTACAGACATATTACAAACATTACATTAAAATTTATAAAACAAACAGTACAACGTTACAGTGTAATGTTTAAACAAAATGATGTATGTCAAACATTATGAGTTAACTTAAAACATACTGTTATATTATAACACATACTGACGAACATACAAAAGTAAAATAACAAAGTACTAACACTACTTGTTGGATTACAAATACACAAAAGAAAATCAACAATGTACTTATGTACTTACACTACTTGTCAATTACTCAAAGAATAACCTTCTCAAATTGAAGGGGAGTAATTGAATAATATACACACTAATAATGAACATTGAATTCTTAATGCAGACATATTGACTATGTCACTAAGTGAAATCTGTGATGAATCTGACAAATCTAGTCAAACGCAAAATACCTTATTAAAGAAT
>NW_006761343.1:0-2504 GCF_000271605.1 Fomitiporia mediterranea MF3/22
AACACTATGAAGCTGAATTAATAGCTCTTGCTAAGAGGAACACAGGAAGCGATCGCACTTACACATTTAGCTGAAGAGATTCTGCAGGTCTCTGATGCACCAATTAATATCTTTTGCGATAACGATGCTGTTATACGAACGGTTACATCAGACGAACTCAAATATTCGGAACAAACAAAGCATTTAGATCATAAGAAAGATTTTATTAAATGCTACATTGAGTTAGAGTACATAAATGTGAAATACATACGGACGAACAATCAACGAGCAGATATATTAACTAAAGCACTACATGTACCACAAGTCAAACATCTTACCAGTTTACTCGGACTAGTAAGAGTTTGAAGGGGAGTATTATGAGATGATTAGTCCATCAACAGACAAACCACGAGACAATGACTTCATAATGTCTCAGTTAGAATACATACAATATAAGGACGAGAGACACTGAGCAGTCAATCGTCACCTCACCCCTTGTCTATGCGTGCCCCCCTTAAGTTCTCCCTCTCAACAAGTAGGCTAAGTAATAACGAAAAAAGCACCTACAAGCACCCACAACACCTTCATAGCAAGGAGTGTGCTTGTGCACACTCAGCACAAGAGTACAATCATTACACACACCCTCCAGCATTTAGTCCTAAATGCTCTAAGAATAATAGATAGATTAGTCGAATAAGTAATAGAAAACCAACCAATAAGTGCATAAAATTGGGGGTGCACTTGGTAATCCTGTAGAAGTATCACTGGTAGTCCAAGGGGTGTCCTGAGTCAGTTCTGGTGTAGATTGTATGTATTCCAGGTTGTAGAACTTGTTGCAACGTTAACTGAAATTACAGTCAACCATTTGGATTCCTTGTCTTGAGTCCTGAAGTGTTGCTCACTGGGTTTGCAAAGTATCAAACAGGTTTTGTGTCAAATTGAGTGGATTGTGTGGTCCTTGTGTCTTGATGTGTCTGGTCTCTCCTAGCATACTTGTCCTGGTATCGAAAACATAATAGTGAGTTTGCTATCAAACGTAAGGGTCGTCAAAGTTGGTATTCCTGTAGGATAGTAGCCTGATTTCCTAATAGATGAATAGCAGTGTCTGGGGAAGTATCCTGTGTATTTCTAAGGAGTAAAGTAGTGTTCTGTGGTCCTTTATACTCAAAAACATAGATAATAGTAGTATCAAATTTGTTAATAGACTTGTACTAGTCTATTGTGTGTCTCCTGGTCCTAATTAATGACACTAACAATGTCCAATGCTAATAAGGTGTATTACCTTTGCCTTCCAATGATAATACAATGTGTTCCCTGCTTGAATTGCTTGAAATATTACTAATAACCTTGCAAAACTGACTATATACACTCGTTTCCAACGTTTTGGATAGTTCTTCCTACATTTCCATACTGTATTCCTGTGTCCACTGTACTACCTTGTGTCTCAATGGATTGTTGTTCGTTCGAATATCCATAGTATCGAGTATTCCTAGTTGTGAAGATGATGTCTCAACAGTAGTGTGTATCTGTATCTCTAAGTAATCCTGTAGCACTTTGAACTGTGCAATTGTCTCATAGAATCTTAATCTATGTCTGTTTGTATTCCATCTTGCTTTCAACCAAGCGTTCGTATTCTTGCCTGTATGCATTATTTCCTGGTTTCTTTCCTTAGAACCAATGTCTTGTACTGTTTCTCTTTCTTGAAACAGTTTGCTTTTGTTAGGTCTGTGTATGCACAATAGTATTGAAAGTAATACTTGATAGCAATAGCACAATGTCCTTTCTCTTAGCAAATATCTCTCTAGTGCCTTGTACTTTATATTCCTGACGATTCTGTAAGTACTTGTGTACCTAGGTAATAGTGTTGTCACTCTGTATACCTGTAGTTCCATAATCTCAATGGAAGTATGTCCTGGATTGTGTAGATCGAATATTGACATTGTCCAACATCCACAAGTCTGTCTATTCAACTTATCTCTCCTCTGAAGTATTGTATTGATTGCCCATAATTCTGTATGCTCTGTTGTCTGACCATAAGTCCTGTTTCTGGTACAATTACCTGTCCTGAATCTATTCTGTATTGAATATCTTGTCTCATGGCTGTAGTTTATTGATATCAACATACATTTTGTACTTTCTGATCTTGTGATTGTGTCTGAATACTCATTAATATCTTGAGTATAAGTCCTGACTTTCTGTTCTGTCAGAATGCACTGTGTGCATAACTGTGTAATTGATCTGTTCCTTCTTATAGTTGATTGTTTTGTCTGTAGACTATATGCTGTTAATAATTCCTATGTAAAGCTGATAAGTTCTTGCTTTCGTCTCAAATAGATGGTCCTGAATAGCAAATATCTATTACTGACAATGTAGTCCTGTATTCTTTGAAGCTTGTAGACAAAGTTGAAGTCAATTCATAATGTTCTCTTTGTTCTATGTGTCTGACTTGGTAAAGTTGTGTGTACTGTGAATTTTACTAAACGAATAGCAAAACTAACTCTGTCTGAAAGTCCTGGGTAACTTCT
>NW_006761344.1:0-2503 GCF_000271605.1 Fomitiporia mediterranea MF3/22
GTTGAACTATACATGGCTGCTGCTTTGACCAATCTATCCTCAGATCTTGATCGTGTCCTATTTGTCCTCTCCTTCATGAAGGAAGGCAACACAGCCACCTGGGCCTAGAACTGGATCGAAGGTCATTGGATTGGAAGCCTGATCTGACTTCAGAACAATGAGTTGTACTCAGAATTCATGGGGCAGCTCTGTGCTTCCTTCATCAATCTGAATGAGAAGCACAATACACAGAACAAGCTTGTGTCTCTGTAACAGGGCAAACGTTCTGCCAATGCCTTCTTTCAGGAGTTTGATATCCTGGCCCAGAAGGCAGGATTCATGCTTGGGTTCAATAATGTTCTCATCAGGATGCTTGAAAAAGCTCTTCACCTGGAACTGGTTGATAAGATTCTCAGAATGATGCTGGAACTAGTCACCTACACTGAGTGGAAGACACATGCTATCTCCTTCAACCAAGCTGTAGCTTGGATGTGTCAAGTCTGTGTAGAACACTTGTACATGTGTCCAGCTCCAACAGTTTCAAGCCCTCAGGTTGATCTGCCTGTAATTTGCAATCAATCTGTCCTGATGGACATTAGAGAAGCCCAAAAGTAAGGAGCATACTTTGCCTACAGAAAGTCAGGGCACCAAATTAAGGACTGTCTACAGAAGTGACAGTATATCTGTCAGGTCATTAGAGTAATGATGAGTGACAAGCAGGATTTGTAGCAAGAAGCCTTTTCTGCAAATCCAGAAGTCACCTCAGAACTCCCAGACTCTGACTATGTACTCTAGGATTTTGTGGAGGCCCAACAGTGAATGTGACACTGAAGGACTATGACTCGGATTTTTTAATGGCCACTTTTGATTCAATGGACACTGTAGGATTAGAAGTAAATAAAGTAAGAAAAGTAGAAAAAGCAGAAAAAGTAGAAAAAATAAATCAACAAAATTATTTATTAGAAAGAAAAAAGTCAAAAACAAAAGTAGATAGTTCTCCTATTTCTTCTGATTCTTTTGATTCTTCTCTTCATACTTTATCCAAGTCTAAATCTGTACAATCTGACCTGCTACTTCTGTGTTCCAAGATCTTAGAATGTTCGGAACGTTACCCAGCCTGCTAGATTTTGTCTGAGAGTTCCCTGAAGTCTTCAGTGAAGAGGAATTCAACCAGCTTCCTGAACACTGTCCCTAGGACTATGTAATTGAATTGACCAAGGGTTTCCAACCTAAGGATTACAAGGTCTACCCACTCAACAGAGACGAGTAGGAGACACTCAACGAGTTCCTTCAGGAAAATCTTCAGAACAGCTGGATCTGACCCTCAAAGTCCCCTATGGCCTCCCCTTTCTTCTTTGTCAAAAAGAAAGATGGGAAGCTCTGCTCAGTCCAGGATTATTGTTGTCTCAATGAGGGTACTGTCAAAAACAAGTACCTGCTCCCCCTGATTCAGGAGCTCATTGATAAGACGTATACATTCAGGGTTTTCACTAAGTTGGATGTTTGATAGGGATACAATAATATTCGGATCCAAGACAGAGATGAGTGGAAGGCTGTGTTCCAAACCAATTGCAGATTGTACAAACCAACTGTAATGTTCTTTAGACTAACCAACTTGCCTGCAACATTCTAGTCATTCATGAATCACATCCTTACAGATCTGATTAACTTGGGACACATTGGTGTGTATCTGGACAACATTCTGATCTTCACCCAGACAGTCAAGCACTATTACTGACTGATCTGAGTGGTTCTACAACAGCTCCAAGATAATAAACTGTTCCTCTAAGAAGCAAAGTGCTCTTTTACACAGGAGTTAGTGGATTATCTAGGCTTTGTGATTGGTGGAGGAGAGGTCTGCATGGATCCAGCAAAGGTAACTGTAGTTTGGAACTGGCCACAACCTTGGAACCTGAAACAGGTCCAAACATTCCTTAGGTTTGCAAACTACTACTGATGCTTTATTTGAGGCTTCAGTACCATTGCCTGGCCCCTTCATGATCTCACCAGCAAGGATGTTCCTTAGTAATGGGATGATTAGCAGCAGTCTGTGTTTGAGTCCCTCAAGCAGGCTATCACCAGCAAGCCTGTATTAGTAGTTCTAACAGTTGTGGACAAGTTCTGAGTCAAAGCCAACTCTTCCAACTTTGCAAATGGAGCAGTACTGTCCCAGTTCATTGACAGAAAGTGGTGTCCAATAGTGTTCCAATCAGAATCTCTCTCTGCAACAGAATAGAACTACCCTATCTATGACAAGGAACTCCTTACAATTGTCTGTTCCCTGGAAGAGTAGTATCAATATCTCCTCAGTGTAGTGTAGAAGTTTAAGATCTGGAGTGATCACCTTAATCTCCAGTACTTCTGGGTGCCTCAGAAGCTCAACTACTGTTAGGCCTACTGAATGTTAGAACTGTAGGACTACAACTTTGTGCTGACCCACAAACCCAGAACACAAATGACAAAAGCTGATTTACTCTCAAGACAAGCAGGTCATGAAAGGGGGGANAATGATAACAAAAATCTT
>NW_006761345.1:0-2501 GCF_000271605.1 Fomitiporia mediterranea MF3/22
CATTCATCATTCCAAATTGTATTACTAGTGGTTCATATAATCCTTTATGTGTTCTAAAGGCTTGTAAGTATTCTTGTCCTTGTTTATCCTAATATTATTGTATCCACTTTTAAGGTCAAGAGTTGTAAACCATTTTGCTTCCTTTAAATAGTCTGGTAGTGTGTGTATTATAGGTATAGGAAATGGATCAGGTTCTGCAATCTGATTTAATTTTCTATAGTCTATAACCATCCTTGCTCTTGAATCCTTTTTGCCTACAAAGAATACTGGTGATACAATTTTAGAATGACTCTCTCTAATGTATCCTTTCTTTAGGTTTTCTTGTATAAATTCCTCTACTACTTCTTGTTCTACAGGAGTTAGAGAATATACTGAACACATTTTAGGTAATTCTGCTCCTTCCTTTAATTTAATATCTATGTCCTATCTGGAATACTTTAGTAATCTATCTGCTTTATCTTTATCAAACCTATCTAAGTAATCCTATAATTCCTTTAGTACTAATTCCTTTTTATTTCTTTCTAGACCTATTCCTGATCTGTTTAGTACCTCTGCCTTTTCTTGTGAAGCTTTCTGTGCTATACTAGAGACTTTGTTTAACTGTTTTCTAATCTTCTGTTCTTCACTAGTTTGATAAGATAATTTTTGTTAGAGCACTCCTAACTCCTCTTACTTGTTAGTTTCTGTTAACTGATAGGATGCTAGATTCATCCTCTTTACAGACAGTTCTAGAGTTCCTAACCTTCTTTTCTTTATAGGTAGAGGTGTACTTCCTGTACTCTCTCCCCTTTTCCTTTTAACATATTCATCATATAATGCAATGTTTTGCATTTTCTCTTTTACCTTTTGTATTTGCTCTTCTCCTAGTCTTGTCTTGTGTATTATGTCTAGGTCTGCAAATTTCTTGTCTGCTCTAAAGGTAATCATTCTTGCTTTATGTCTAGAAAGTAAAGGTTCCTGATATTGAGGTATTTTAGGTAACATTACTTGTTCCTCAGAAATAGTTACTTTGTCTAGTAAAGTAGTTATTTCTTCATCTGTATCTGTATCTTTATCTGATGAATATGACCTTATACTAGGTTCTGGTTGTACACTTAGTATACTTCTTAAAGGGCTCTGTTGCAAATCCTGTGTTGTTAAACTTTTAATAAGTATCACAAGTATTATAAATTCTGGAATAGGAGTCATAGAAGCTTTACTATATCTTTCTTTTTCTGAAAACCAAAGACTTTCTAATCCACTACTATCTGATTCTGAATCTGATAGTATAAGTGGTTTGTGGGAAAACTTCTTTGTCTTGGTTTTCTTCATGCTTTTAATTTGAGAGTATTCTTTTACATTTTTCTCTCTGTTTTGGTTCCTTTTCTTTTCCCAACTTTTGCCTAGTAGTTTGATCTTTCCTATACTACTTCTGACTTCTCCTGTTTGATAATTAAACAAAGGTTTTACTTTGTTTAAATAGTTAGATCCTAATAAACACTTATCATTATAAGTGTCCATTATTGTAAATTTGAACCATCCATTACTAATTCCAGTATTTAACCATGCCCAAGCATTATACTTCCATCCTCCTTTATTAATTGTACTATTAGCATTTCTAACAATTACCCTAGGCTTGTCATTCTTTATGAGTTTTAGCTTGAGGGCTTTAGCTATCTTTAGTGATAATGTGCTTAATCCTGCACCTGAATCAAACATAACCTTAATTGTTGTTTACTGTCCTCTATATAATATAATTACTTTACAGGTTGGATAGAGTACTACTTGTACTGTCTAGTAGATTTTTGTTGGTTACTTTTCTTGTAGAGTTTCTTTTACCTTTTTCTCTACTCCTGAGTTTAAAGACTCTACTACCTTTAAACTCTGGATCAAAAATCCTCTTTACTTGATCCTTCTGTTTCCTCTTCTTCATCAATGTAGGCTTCTTGTTCTTCAGGGATTACTGTGTTCCTTTTTGTGAACCTCTTATTAGATTTATACTTTGGCCTTTTACCTTGAGGATTTCTTCTAGTACAATTCCTAGCTATGTGTCCTTTTTGCCCACATTTGAAGCATGCCATTTCCTTACCTTTTGTTATCCTGTCAATTTCCATTAGTACTCTATAATAATCACTAGAAGGTTTGTATTCTTGTCTAAATGTTTTTGTGTGTACCATTCCTCTCTCCAGACTGAGAGCTGTATCTGTCCATTCCTTAAATGTCTATTCTGTATAACTAGGAATAGTAACCAACTGTTGTAACTTGCTAGAGTTTAATCCATTCTTGTATAAATGGATTGTGACAGGATTCCTTCCATTTGTCCCTGGTTTATACTCACTAGGTAGGTAAGCTAATATTCTCTTGAATGTTTCATTGTATTCTATAATTGTTAGTTTTCCTTGTCTCAAATTGTACATTTGAGTTTGAGCTGTCTCTGTGGAATCATAGTATTTTCTACTTGCTTCTCTCAGATCAGTTAAAAATGTATCATAATCTTTCCAGATTTCTGGAACTAAGCTTTT
>NW_006761346.1:0-2501 GCF_000271605.1 Fomitiporia mediterranea MF3/22
CTTGTATCATACTGTCTGTGTCTGTATATCTGTTCAATATTGATTGATTTGTGCTGCCAAGTTGGAGCCAGACATTGTTCATAGTTTTTAAGTACATGTAACAATGTTTAAGTGCTAGATAATACTCTATACCAGGGTCATTAAGGTATTTAGCTAACTGATTTGTTACAAATACTATATCTAGCTGTGTACAGTCTGTAATGTATCTAAGTGTGCTAACCATGTTCATGTATAGTATATCAGACATTTGTTCTCTATTGTTATCAGTTTACAATACTGTTTTTAATTGTGTACCAGGCTGTATGAGTGTTTGTACACTTTGTTTGTTTGTAAGTTTGTAATGTTCTATTATACTATTAATATAATGTGTCTGACACATCCTGATGAATCTATGCTCTCTGTTACATTGAATCTCTATACCAAGTAGCTAGTGTAATTTGCTACTATCTGTATATTGTAAATGATGTGTAATAAATTGTTTCATCATTGTAATAGTATTATTATTCATTACTGTAATAGTAATATTGTCAACATGTACAAATAATATGGCTACAGTTATTTCTTTCTTCTTTGCAAAGAATACAGTGTTATCATGTTTGGATTTCATTAATCTGTATTTAAGTAGTATATTAGATAGCATTTTATACCATCTTCTACTAGCTTATTTTAATCTGTATAGTGCTTTTTGTAATCATAATATTTGTCCATTCTGTAATCTGTCTATTAAGTTACCTGGAGGAGGTTTAACATATATTTCTTTGTCTTCCATCAATTGTCTATACAGATATGCCAATTTTATATCTATCTGATGTATTTCATAATTATTAGATGCTGCCTATACAAATATTAATTACACTATAGATAGTCTAGCAGTAGGAGCAAATAAATTGTCTGTATGATAGTCAAGGCTGTCAATCTGATAGTTTCCTTGAACTACTAATTGTGCTTTGTATTTTTCTATACTATTGTCAGTATATTGCTTTATTTTATAAACAAATTGTGTTCCAATAATGTTAATATTATTGTGTAGATTCATGATTTCCCATGTATTATGATTTTCTAATTGTTTTATTTCATCTTTCATAGCTGTAATCTATGAATCATGATCCAGACATTGGATTGCTTTATAAAATGAAGTTGGATCCAGTTGTATTTCACTTATTTTAGCATTAAATTCTGTTAAATGAATGGCAATATTATCTTCATCCTTTTTGCTAAGTGTATACATGTGTTTCATTATGTGTTTATTCTCCATGTGTTGTTCAAGCTTGATAGTACATTCTGTCAGTTTCTGTTTCTGTTCCAATCAACATAGTTTAGGTTCTACTTCTTTTTCAGTTAATTTAACTTTGTTGTCTGTTAAGTCTGTTGGTTCTACCACTTTTCCTTTTTTATTAGGATCAGTGTTGTCTGTATTATTGTTGTCTGTTCTTGTTATTCTATTGTCTGTTTTGTTATTTTTAATTATTAAACACTTGTTCATATTGTTGTTCATATTGTCTATTTTCTCCCCTTCAATTTGAGGAGGTTTACCTTTGAGAAATTGAATATTTCGTTTGATAGTGATTTTATTATCATGCCAAGTTTTATAGCCTTTACTTTCATTGTCTAATCCTATCCAACAAGCAATAATACCTTACTGTTGTATTTTTGTAGGATTTTTGTTATGAATAATAATATATTGACCAAATTTGTATATATTATCAATTGTTCCATAGGTTCTGTAACGTTTGTAATGTAGGGTATTGTAATTTAAAGTAGCACACAGTGTTCTATTATAAATATAGGTAATATGAATTGCTGCTTCAGCCTATAATGTAAACAGTAATTTAGTAGATGTTAGATATACTCTTACACCTCTAAATATAGTTTTATGAGTTTGTTCTGTTATTCTGTTCTGTTACAGAGTATGATGTACTGTTAATCTTTGTTTTGTTCCTTGTGAATCTAAATATTGTTGGAAATCTTTACTAAGGAATACAGTATTGTTATCACTTTGTAAAAGCTTTATTTTAACTCTGTACTGTGTAAATATTTTGGTTGTCCATTATACATATTGTGTATATGCATCAGATTTTGTTTGTAATTTGAGCATTATACACTAACAAGTAGAATTGTCTACAATTGTTAATAAGTAGTGTATGTTCTTATATGTGTACAGTTTGATAGGACTAATGATATCAATATGAATAAGATCTCCAAATTGATTTGCAAGAGGAGATTGACATAGTTTTGGTATTAGTGTACATTCAATATTTGCTTTTATACATTCAATACATTCTTTTTCTTTATAGTTCATTATTTTAGTTGATAGTACACTTGGTTGTGTCTTTAATAATTGTTTAATATAATTGTAACTTATATGTCTAAGGCGTTTATGTATATCATAAATAGATAGTTCGTTCATTGTTTTTAACAAATGATTATTGTACAAAATATACAAGTTATTTCTCAATCATATATGTCTGACATATTTGTTACATGGTGATGTTATAGTACAA
>NW_006761347.1:0-2498 GCF_000271605.1 Fomitiporia mediterranea MF3/22
GAACGTGAGCTCGCTACTCAATGCAAGCACAAACCTTGGCAGGATCAATATCGAAGTCGAAGTATCTACATGAGAACAATGTATAGTTAGAAATGTGAGAATGCCGTTCAATATAAATAGGAACCTTGTTACAAACCCTGGTGCAGACAACAGGTGTATCACAAAGCTTCATTGAAGGTGGATTCAAGCCATTCCATGCGCTCCAGAGTCAAAGGCAACTCATCGTCCGGCGGGCCAACATAACCAACAAAGTTACTAAAAATGAATCCGATTTGTGCGGAAACAAGAATTGCAGGCGCGTGTGAACGTAAATGCGCGGGTAAACCTGCAATGAGGCTCTTCCAGAACGCCGCAGCCATCGGAGCAGATTTCTCCGCGGGGCAGTCCTTCCTGTTGTAAATAGGAACACTCAGATATCGGATGCACCATACATTGAACCCGAGTGGACAGATCTCAGCTTGTTCCCAGTCCACTATGCCGTTAGGTTCATGGAACGAGTCCAAGAATATCTATAAACAGTGTGAGACCTCTTCAGATGCGCAATAAAAAGCAACTTACGTTACGAGCATTGAGATCAATATGGATCAAAGCCAGGGGGAGAACCTTAAGTCCGTTGCATTGCTCAAGCAGGGACCGTATCTTCTTCTTCACGGGTTCGTACGTGACGTCCTTCAATTCGATTTCCAAAATTCGTCGCAAGCGCGGGACAATGTAATTGTCGACTAGTCCAGCACAGGAAAGAGGGCTGGTGCCAAATACGCAACCTAACAGCAACTGAGCGAGCGAAGATGCTATGCGGCAATTCTCCTCCACGGTGCAATTGCATTCGCACCACATTTTGCCATCGATATACTCAGAAACGTACGCGAATGCGGCCACAGTTGACTTGACAGCAAAGGTTTCGGGAACAACGTTTCCCAGACAGCCACGGGCCAGAGCCACCTTCGTAACATCGATTTCATTATCTTTGAACTGGACAATGACGATGCGACCGTCTTTGAGCTCGACGCGAACAGTCTTGCTGAACATGCCCTGGTTTCTGAGACAGACAGCCCGCGCTGGCAACAGATTAAGCGTCTTCACTATTCTCTCCGCTTCCTTTTCAGCGATTTTGTTTTTGAGCTTTGTGATAGGAGGGGCAGACATGTTGAATGGAAACCTGTGGCGGAAACTGGGAAGCGATTTTCTGGAGTTGGAGCGAGGTATGCCGTTGTTGCGTGGCAAGCGTGGGTCTTCAACAAGCACATGATCTAGCTATTGCATCAAAGTTCCGGATTTGTATCTAATAGATTAGTAATTATGCCCCTTGACCAACTACAGGTTATCCTTCAGCTACACCTCTGGATTGGATAGGTCGGAATAAAAGAAAGGAGATGCCACACTATCCTGCTCAAAAAGAGAAAAAAAAGAAGCAGAAAAGTAATGAAAAGAGAACCGTAACAACCTGTCTGACAGGTGCTTTTTGTGCATATATAGTAACCTGCACCGAGCAAAGGGTCAAGATGAGTATCTAGTGCTGAGGTAAATGTAATAGTCTTGGAGGCTGCCTGAAGGCAATTGTCTTTAGAGGGTTTAATCTCAATCCCATTATAAACAGTGCCTACATCATTATTTGGATCCGAATCACCTTCTTGGCTTACATCATATCCTTGAACGGAATTTTAAACAGCTGAGATACTGGACTCAACCTTACTGAAAAGGTCCAAAATTATCAGGGTGTAACACAGTATGAACGGAAGTTACAAAATTGAACGTATGTCTTTTCATACTCTGTGCTAACAGTTATAATCAGAATGCACTCATTGTCATTGCATTTAGACATATTAGATAGTGTACACCATCATTGATTGCTACTGTATACAAGTTGAGCATCTTACACAGTGTGGTATTACATTTTAATAATCCCATCTTTATAATTTCAAACTCACAAAGGTCTTTAGGCTCTCTCCACCTCTACATGTCCTTTAACCTAGGAGTGAAGAAGGAAGATGTACACATAGAACAATATTTGCATCTCCTGTGTGTTTTGATGCTACAGCCCCTGAGCACTGGTATAGATATGGCAATTATTGTTCAGTGGTTCTCCTGTGCTAATTAATTACATCAGCTAATACAGTGGCCACATGTATAAAAGTAATGAGTCAAGAAATTTCTAAAAAATATTAAAAATGTTACTATGGGCGTAGTTGAATACTATCTACTAGTAGCAACAGAATGTCATGTAGTAGTATGTCCAATCAGTTAAATGGCAGTTGAGTGCCGGATGATGTGAAATGGGATGAGAAAGAAATGGCAAACACGGTGATAAGTCAAGAAAATTGCAAAAAAAAAAAAGGTTGCTGCAGGCGTAGTTGAATACTATCTACTAGTAGGAACAGAATGTCATGTACTAGTATGTCCAATTAGTTAAATGGCAGTTGAGTGCCAGATGATGTGAAAGGGATGAGAAAGAATGGCCAAACACGGTGATGAGTCAAGAAAATTGCAAAAAAAAAAAA
>NW_006761348.1:0-2496 GCF_000271605.1 Fomitiporia mediterranea MF3/22
CTAACAAAGTCCATTCCTATGCCTTCCCAAGGCCTATTAGGTACTGAGAGCAGATGTAGTAGACCAAACAGTTTCTGATTGTTAGGTTTGCTGATCTTACATGTATAACATGAATTACAGTAGGAATTAATGTCTATGATCATATCCTTCCACCAAACTTGTTCTCTAAGGTATGAAAGTGTCTTTCACAGTCCTAGGTGTGCCAAAATAGAATGTGCATGCTCTATTACAATTTCCCTAGTGTTTCTGTTGTGTATTAGAATTCTAGGTATGTAAAGTATGTACCTCTCACCCTCCTGGCAAAATATGAGTCCATTTTCAATATGAAAATTCTGGAAGTACTTCAGATCTTGTAATATCTGATTGAAGAAGTTATCCTCATAATATCTGCCTTTAAGACTATTAGATTGTGCTCTGGATTAGGAAATCCCTAATTGCCTTATATAGAATTACTACACTTGGAATGTCTCAGATTATTAGACTTCACTATGTAGTATATAAGGTAGATACTTGCTTGATGTCTCAATAAGCAAGAGTACTTGGGGCACTCCTACTATGCTTGTTAAAAGGTTATGAGCCTTGGTGCCTATTGAATGCCCCTATGTACTCACTCTTGCAGAACACCTTTGCCTCCTGCTAGACCACCAAGCCTAAGACCTCCCTCTCCCCCTAAACCCATTACAATGTTGTCTACAATGCATACCTTTGTTAACACTATGATGAAGGACTCTGACATTACAAAGTTCTTTGAGGGAACAGAAAAGTTGGCTAGTGTGAAGGGATACAAGATATAGTGCTTGTATATACACAGTGCACTTGCTGCCCTGATGCTCTTAGACCATTTAGAGCACAATCCCCCTTCCTCTAATGATGCTAGCATACATACAGGCAATGTTTTGTATTACTGTATAATGAAAACAATAACTGATACAATTTATACAAACTTCACAACACATACAAGTGTTAGAAGTCTTATAAAGGTGCTTTCTAAACAATACAACATTCAAACAACAATGACACATGCTGTAGACATATCTATGTTGTTTACAGTAAAAGGGTATGTATCACAGTTTGATAAGATGTTAGACAACATTGAACAAATCTACAGACAGTTGTCTGCACATAATAAAGCCCCTAATAACAATATGTACATCTCAGTGATTAACCTTGCTACTCCTTGTGAGTATAGATGGGTAGCAACAATGCTAGACAGGCAGATTACCCATTATAATTAACTACCAACAGTTACAGTGGCTCAGAAAGACGTTCTGACACCAGCTAAGTTGATACACAAATTACAAAATACATATACTGAGTATCATTCTTAGTACTCTCAAACAAAACAAGATACTGAACAAGACAGCCTACAAACGAAAGGCAAAAGTGTAGCTAAAGGCAAAACAAAGCCTTACAATAAAGTTAAATGCTACAACTGTAATAAGTATGAGTATATGTCAAAAGACTGCTGAAATCCTCCAACAAGTAAAACAATGGAAGCTCAAAAGAAAAAGTATAAGCAAACAGCTACTGCTTCTACTACTGCTACTACACTGTCTCAACCTGCACTTAATACAGTAGTATTCATTGGAGACAATAACGAAACAGTATTCATTAAAGACATTAATGAAACACTGATGCTAGAGTCTGCAATCACAGAAGCCTCAGCATTAAGTTCTAGCAGCTTACCTGTTCAATCTGCTCTATCTGCTGAATCCAACGTATTTTCAGCATTCAAAGTACAAGAGAATGGTGTCATGCAAGTAGACAACTTTATGAACTCATTTGACAATACAAAAGAAGTCATTGAGGAGTTCAATTACAATCCAAACATATGTATCAACACAATATGTTGTAATGATACTGAACTAATACATTGTATTGATATATTGGACTCTGGTGCAAATGTACACACTACTCCATACTTGTTCTGTCTTACAAACGTTCAGAACTTGACCCTAATAAACATTACAATTGTGAATAAATTGTCATTCACACTTAGCAAAAGTAGAGTAATGACATTTAACATAAAACTATGAGACAAAGCTAATGAGCATACTAAGGTGAATACAATTTCACTACAAAACATATACTATCATCCTAATCTGAACTTCACACTCGTTAGTGAAGCACTATTATGCAAAGCAGGATATGTTTTAACAAAAACAAACAATGAATGTATTATTTATTCTCCTACTCATACAAAGATTAGTGAAATACATGTACAAAATAACTTGTATATGATAGTTTCTCATCATAATAAACAATCTATTAATGTAATCACTATTGTTGATTTACATTGACAAATGGGTCATGTTAATTTTGATTACTTGTACAAACTCATATGAGAGTATCCTGAGATTATAAGTCAAAGGATAACAGACAATAAAAATGTGTAGTGTACAGATTGTATCAAAGCAAACATACAACACAATAAAATACCAAAAATACAAACAACACCTCTTGTACAATCCTATAGAGATCATCTCCATATTGATA
>NW_006761349.1:0-2494 GCF_000271605.1 Fomitiporia mediterranea MF3/22
TACTGTCTTTATAAGGGTATACACATGTAGATACATGAGGAGGAAGTGTAACTAACTACAATGAGAATATATGTGCTTGTGGGTCCTACTGCACAATGATCTGACACAATCAGCAATGTAGTGATAATAAAATATGAACCAGTAAATCAAATCCTTACACTTGCCCTCTAGCATTTAGTCCTAAATGCTAAAAATCAGTAGAAAAGCAGAAAACTTACTTAAAGTAACAATTAGTAACAAGTAAATAATAAAATACCTTGCCCATACGTATGGGAAACATCCTTGTAATGTATCACTACCTCTCTGAAGTGATCCGAAGTTGATCCAGTGAGTATTGAGACAGTGGTGGTGTTCCAGACAGTAGGTAGCATAGTTCCAAACCATGTAAAGCTAGATAAAACGTTAATAGAATTAAACATAGTCAATATTACTGTATAGTCAATTAGTAGAAAAGTTGCCTCTTGATTGTTGCTATCAATACAACACTTTTCGAAGGGAATCTGTAGAGTTCCTGAAGAGATATGGTGTTTTGGCTCTTAAGTATTCTAAGATACACAGTGTAGATTAATATGTACAGAAGTGGAAATTCTGGCAGTGTGGTAATTGCAAATATTCTCTTCTCCTGCATCTTTGGGAAGTGTGGAGGTAAATCCCTGATCAACAAAGCTATAGCCTTCTTCCTCAATAGAATGGATTAGTGTTGTGGCTTCTAGCTGACCTTGCACGTTTCTCTGCTCCTGTAGAATAGTCATACAATAATAGGTAGCAGAGATGTATTCCAAAATTCCTCTACTATGTCCTCAATTTTTCCAATAGACTAGTTCCTGCAAATGTAATGCCTTGTGCTTGTATTGGTAGAATGTCTCCAAGTGTGTACTCTTTTGTGTGTAATAACCAACTGTGATGCAAAACTGAATATCCTGTTGAGCCTAATGTCTGAATACTAATTGTGGAGTGTAACATAGAGTGTAATATTTGTCCTTGAATGAAAATATTGTCTTGAATTCAATGAGATTGTAAGGTATGAGCCTAATATTACTAGATATGTGTCTATATGCACAGTATCTCTGTGTGCAATGAATGTCCTACTGTGTTCTCATACTGTTTCCTTGTGTCTTGACTTGTTTGTACCTTTGTAAGTTGACTGATTTGATTCCTGAATTGTCCAAGTGTACTTTCAATGTCTCATAGTGTAATGTTCTATCACAAAATGTCTAAGTAGCATTCTCTACTTTCCTGAGTACTGTAGCTGTCTGTATACTGTGTTGTTCCATGTATGTCTCAATGAAAAGTCCTGTCTGTATGTACAGTAGCACTGCCTGAAGTCCTGAGTGTATGCTACCAATTCTCTGTCCATTTGGCAAATCCATGTGTGGATTAATGTGTTCTAGCATTGACTTCCTGTCTTTCTGTGTCCTTGTCCTTGTTCCAATGTATTCTTTCCTTGTGTACCTATCATGTGTCCTGTTTCCTGTAGTACTGATACTGTCTGGTCCTACAAAGTCCTTCACAAAATTGTTCTGTAGCAATTCATGTAAGAGAAATGTATGTTCAAACATGATTGTATGCTCAAAGAGTGTGTATACAATGTAATGCATATGCCTCTTACCCTCTCATCAAAATATGACTTCATTTTCAGTGTAAAACATCTGGTACTGTCCTAGAAAATATCTGTATTGTCTGGAGAGGTTCTCTGTGTGATTTCGTACTTCAAACTGATTGTAACTACTCATTCCTAGAGTAGATTAAACTGTATCATTGTTCAATAGATGTCCTTGAGTGTCCTGATACTCTGTTTCCTTCTGTATCATTAAAGTATCATACCTGAATGCTCAAATAGTCTGATCAATCATTCCTAATTCACTATTGCTCTAATATTTGCTGGCTGTATGTGTATTGCCTTTGCTTTCCCTTGAAGCAGTGTGATAATCTGTTTGAGCAGATTAAGTGGATTGAGCAGATTGTCCAGGTTCTGAACCTGTTCTCTAGCTTAAAGTCACCCTCTGAACTTCTGTACTTTGTTCCATACAAAGTGTATCCATTCCTGATCTCAGTAGTGTCTTACTATCATTCTGATACATAGATTGTAACAGTTTTACATCCTGTAGGTTGTAATTGTCATCCTGTAGCTTGAATACCTCAATTCTTACTATGTATCCTAAGTATATACATGCTAGCACATTCATTTGAGTGTCTACAATGTTCATAATACATCTAATAAAGTATCCTGAGTCTATTCCAATGAATCCTAACTGTCTGAAGGTGTATTTTACAATGTAATACCTTATGTTCAGCTGTAGATACAATGTATACTATAGATCCTTGTACTTTAAGCTGGTCTCAATGTTTCTGAACAATTCTTCATTATAAACTGAATAGTTTCATAGTATAACATCCAATTGTACCTTATAGAATGTTGTTCTATGCAAATTACTTCAATCATGCTCATTATAGACTGTATCTTCAATCCTGAAGCTAGAAATGTGTGTTCCAA
>NW_006761350.1:0-2492 GCF_000271605.1 Fomitiporia mediterranea MF3/22
AAACTCAGGTGTAGAGAAAAAGGTAAAAGAAACTCTACAAGAAAAGCAACTAATAAAAATCTACTAGACAGTACAAGTAGCACTCTATCCAACCTGTAAAGCAATTATATCATATAGAGGACAGTAAACAACAATTAAGACTATGTTTGATTCAGGTGTAGGATTAAGCACATTATTACTAAAGATAGTTAAAGCTCTCAAGCTAAAACTCATAAAGAATGACAAGCCTAGGGTAATTGTCAGAAATGCTGATAGTACAATTAATAAAGGAGGATGGAAGTATAATGCTTGGGCATGGTTAAATACTGGAATTAGTAATGGATAGTTCAAATTTACAATAATGGACACTTATAATGATAAGTGTTTATTAGGATCTGACTATTTAAACAAAGTAAAACCTTTGTTTAATTATTAAACAGGAGAAGTCAGAAGTAGTACAGGAAAGATCAAACTACTAGGCAAAAGTTGGGAAAAGAAAAGGAACCAAAATAGAGAGAAAAATGTAAAAAAATACTCTCAAATTAGAAGCATGAAGAAAACCAAGACAAAGAAGTTTTCCCACAAACCACCTATACTATCAGATTCAGAGTCAGATAGTAGTGGATTAGAAAGTCTTTGGTTTTCAGAAAAAGAAAGATATAGTAAAGCTTCTATGACTCTTATTCTAGAATTTATAATACTTGTAATACTTATTAAAAGTTTAACAACACAGGATTTGTAACAGAGCCCTTCAAGAAGTATACTAGGCATACAACCAGAAGCTAGTATAAGGTTATATTCATCAGATAAAGATATTAATACAGATGAAGAAATAACTACTTTATTAGATAAAGTAACTATTTCTGAAGAACAGGTAATGTTACTAAAAATACCTTAATATCAGGAACCCTTGCTTTCTAGGCATGAAGTAAGAATGATTACCTTTAGAGTAGACAAGAAATTTGCAGACCTAGACATAATACACAAGACAAGACTAGGAGAAGAGCAAATACAAAAGGTAAAAGAGAAAATGTAAAACATTGTATTATATGATAAATATGTTAAAAGGAAAAGGGGAGAAAGTACAGGAAGTACACCTCCACCTATAAAGAAAAGAAGATCAGGAACTCTAGAACTGTCTGTAAAGAGGATGAATCTAGCATCCTATCAGTTAACAGAAACTAACAAGCAAGAGGAGTTAGGAGTGCTCTAACAAAAATTATCTTATTAAACTAGTGAAGAACAGAAGCTTAGAAAACAGTTAAACAAAGTCTCTAGTATAGTACAGAAAGCTTTACAAGAAAAGGCAGAGGTACTAAACAGATCAGGAATAAGTCTAGAAAGAGATAAAAAGGAACTAGTGCCAAAGGAATTATAGGATTACTTAGACAGGTTTGATAAAGATAAAGTAGATAGATTACCAAAGCATTCCAAATGGGACATAGATATCAAATTAAAGGAAGGAGCAGAATTACCTAAAATGTGTCTAGTATATTCTCTAACTCCTATAGAACAAGAAGCAGTAGAGGAATTTATACAAGAAAACCTAAAGAAAGGATACATTAGAGAGAGTCATTCTAAAATTGTATCACTAGTATTCTTTGTAGGCAAAAAGGATTCAGGAGCAAGGATGGTTATAGACTATAGGAAATTAAATCAGATTGTAGAACCTGATCCATTTCCTATACCTATAATACACACACTACCAGACTATTTAAAGGAAGCAAAATGGTTTACAACTCTTGACCTTAAAAGTGGATACAACAATATTAGGATAAAACAAGGACAAGAATACTTACAAGCCTTTAGAACACATAAAGGATTATATGAACCACTAGTAATGCAATTTGGAATGATGAATACACTAACAGTATTTCAGAGAGCTATGAATCAACTCTTTGAAGAATTAATAGGTAAAGGGATAGTAATATATTTAGATAATATTATTATCTATGCTCAAACACAAAAAGAGCTATTAGAGCTAACCAAAAAGGTGCTACAATTATTAAGGAAAGCAGACTTTTACTGTAAACCAGAAAAGTGTTTCTTTAATAAACAAGAATTAGACTACTTAGGTTTTGTAGTCAATCAAGATAGACTAAAAGCAGATCCTTACAAGATAAAAGCTATATTAGAATGGCCTAGACCTCTAACAAAGAGAGACATTAGGAAAATACTAGGATTCTTTAATTTCTACAAGAAATTTGTAAAAGACTATTCTGAAACAGTAAAGCCTTTATCAAGTTTACTATCACAGAAGAGAACTTTTACATGGGGAGACACTCAAGAAGCCTCTTTTAAAGCTATAAAAGAAGCATTTGCTAAGGTACCAGTATTAGCAAGGCCAAACCATGAAAAGCAGTTTGTAGTAGAAACTGATGTATCAGATTTTGCATGCTCAGTAATACTATCACAAGAACAGGAGGATAAAGAATTACATCCTATAGCTTATTATTCTTCAACTTTTAGTAAACAGGAAAGAAATTATGTAGCACCAGATAAGGAATTATATG
>NW_006761351.1:0-2492 GCF_000271605.1 Fomitiporia mediterranea MF3/22
AACAGACAGAGAGAGAGAGTAGGACAAGAGTAGAGTATATAGAGTGAGTCTAAGAGTACAGGACTACCTAGAGTAGATTTTAACAAGTGTAGTAGGAGTGCCCTAAGTACTCTCTCTTATTGAGACATTAAGCAAGTGTCTACCTTATATACTATATAGTGAAGTCTGATAGTCTAAGACATTCCAAGTGTAGTAACTCTACATAAGGCAATTAGGGATTTCCTAGTCCAGAGTACAATCTAATACTCCCTTTCAAGCATTAATTAAGAACTAGGACTGTATGCCTAATAGTTTGTTTAGATGCTTGATCTGTAGGATGTAGAGAGCTTTTGTAAGAATGTCTGCTAATTGGTTCTGTGATTGAACATAGCATACATTGATGTAATTGTTTTGAATATAACATCACACAAAGTCTTTTTGTAAATCAAGATGTTTAGTACAAGCATTGTATGTTATTTTGTCAGACTTTATAGTCTTTATTACACTTTGATTATTGTAATAAATTGTAATGGGTGCTGATTCAGTCTGCAGTACTTCTTCAGCAAATTGTTTGAGCCAAATGGCTTCTTAAGTAGCATATGCTAGCACTTGCAACTCTGCTTTGTAAACAGATAGTAGTACTAGGTTTTACTGTTTGCTTGACCAGAATATGGTTGATTTAGCTAATTGAAAGATGTAGCTGTTTATTGCTTTATGTCCTTCTGTCATTCGTCTGTCTGTATCACAATAGCCTTGTAGTTTTAAGGCATTTGTGCTTCCAAGTTGAAGCCAGCAATTCATTGTATATTTTAAATACACAAAGCAATGTTTCACTACTTTGTAGTGATGTGTTTAGGGCTTTTGTAAGTAGTGCACTAATTGCCCAGTAATATAAGATATGTCTGGCTGTGTGCAATCTGCAACATATCTTAACAATCCTACCATATTCATGTATGACATTGTTTCATTATTACTTTCATTTATATTGTACATATTATTTGTATTGTTGAATAGATCTATTCCAGGAGTAATTGGCATTTGTAGTGCCTTTTCGTTTTCAAAGTGGTAATGCTTGATTATACTTTCAATATAATGCTTTTGCTGTAAGCTAATCATTTGTTAAGGTCTATCTTAGCTTATTTCAATACTAAGTAACTAATGTATTTTGTTACTGTCAGTAAATACAACGTGTTGTCTTAATACATGTTTAAATACTGTTATTATAGCAATAGTTTTGTTAATAATTGTAATATTGTCAATGTGCATAAATGTTACAAGAATCGTTTTATTATTTTGTTTCTTGTAAAATACAGTGTGATTGTAATTAGCTCATTCTAATCCAATCTTAAGTAGTAGTTTGGTAATCTTCTTGTACCATTGTCTACCTGCTTGTTTCAATCTGTATAATGCTTTATTTAAGTGTAACACCTGTCCAGGTTTAATATCTGTAAGTAGCCTGCCTGGCAGTAGTTTCACATAAATGAGTTTGTCCTCATTTAGTTCTCTGTAAAGATATACAGATTTTACATCTATCTGATGTATCTTGTAGTTCTTAGATACTACCTAAGATAACAATAATTATACTGTTGATAGTTTTGTTACTGGAGCAAATAAGTTGTCAGAATAGAAGTCTATTCTATTCTTTTGAGTGTATCCTTACACTACAAATTGTGCTTTGTATTTGTCTATTTAGCCATTAGCCAGTCTTTTGATTTTATAGACAAATTTTGTTTCAATTATATTTGTATTTGTAGGGGGGATAGTATATATCCATGCGTTTTGTTGTTGAAGTGACTGTATTTCATCCTTCATAGCTTTGATCCACTGTTCTTTGTCTATACATGTTATAGTATCATAATATGTTAATGGATCATTATAGATTTTGTTGAGGAATTTGTTAAATTCTGTTAGATACATAGCTAGGTTTATATTGTCTTTGTAATTTAAACCTATACTTTGTTTAACCAGTCTTTACTCTTGTGTAGAGTATTGTATAACAGGTTCTTTATCTTTATTTTCATTATTAGGAAGAGTTTTATCATTGTTTGATGTATCATCATTATGATTATTCTCCCCTTCAATCCTAGACATTAGTTTGTCTATGAATTGTACATTGTGTTCGACAGTAACTTTATTATCATAGTACACTAAGTGACCTTTACTATTGTTATCATAACCTAGCTATTGTGTGTATTAGCCTCTAGGTTGTAGTTTATACATTTGTTTGTTCTGTATAATACAATATGTACTGAATTCTCATATATTATCTATTTGATAATGTTTGTTATACTGTTTGTAATATAGCATTACAAAATTAATAACAACTCTTAGTGTTCTGTTATAAATAAATGTTTGATATTGTACTACATATACTCAGAATTTCATAAGTAACTTTGCTAATAACAGACACATATGTACACTGTTAAAGATAGTCTTATACATACGTTCTGCAACTCTGTTCTACTATAGTGTATTGTGTACTGTTAATCTACATATTGTTCCTTGACTTTCAA
>NW_006761352.1:0-2492 GCF_000271605.1 Fomitiporia mediterranea MF3/22
TTTTATCTCTTCAGGTTTTCTCCTAGTCTTTTCCTTTATACTTCTTACTCTGGACACTATACTCTTTCCAGATCCCCTCTCTATACAAGCATTCTAAATGACTTGTCTTTAGTTAAGGTTATTAAGTAATACTGTACTAGAGTATGTGTTTAACCTTAGAGAGATAAAGACCTTGTCCTCAGGTTTTGTTACCTTTTCCTAACTGACTTAGTACCTACTCCTTCCTGTTCCCTCTCTCTACTAATGGATTGATCACCCATTAGTAATGATTAGAGGTTAATAATGCTAAGCTAGAGTTCTTACTAAGTAGGACAACAAAGGTAGCCTAGTTAATCTGGCCAATCTCTAGACTTGTGACTAATAGGGTTTTGTATATAAACTACTTGGTCCTAAGTCTTGAGTTAAGCTTTTCCAAACTTAGTTACTGTATTTTACAATTCCTAATAATATTAGTAGTTCTAACAGTTGTAGACAAGTTCTAAGTTAAAGCTAACTCTTCTGACTTTACAAATAGAGTAGTACTGTCCTAGTTTATTGACAGAAAGTAGTGTCTGATAGTGTTCCAATTAGAATCCCTCTCTGTAACAGAACAGAACTACTCTATCTACAATAAGGAACTCCTTACAATTGTCTGTTCTCTAGAGGAGTAGTATTAATATCTCCTTAGTACTGTACAAAAGTTTGAGATTTAGAGTAATCACCTTAATCTCTAGTACTTTTAGGCACCTCAGAAGCTTAACTACTACTAGGCCTACTGAATGTTAGAACTGTAGGACTATGACTTTATACTGACCTACAAACCTAGAACAGAAATAACAAAAGCTGATTTACCCTTAAGACAAGTAGGTTATAAAAGGGGAGAGAATAATAACAAAAATCTTGTTCTCCTAGACAATTCCTGTTTCATGTCTAAGACAATCTGAGAGATCTGACTTGAATCTGAGAATGTTGACTTTGTCACCTGTATATAGTAAGCTCTAAGACACACACAGGACTAGGTCATAGTAAAGCAGCTAGAGAAGTAAGCTAGGGATTAAGAGAAGGATAAGGATGGACAGGTTTACTAAGAAGGCTGACTGTACATTCTAAAGGATTGGAAGCTGTAGGAGGACATTGTCTAAGCTTATTACAATAATCCAACTGTAGGACATCCAGACTAACACAAAACATAGAAACTTATTACTTAGAACTACTAGTAGTTAGGAATATAGAGAGAAATTCTAAAGTATATAACTAGTTACAATATGTGCTAACAGACTAAGACCTACCAGACAAGGGTTTAGGCTCCTCTACATCTGTATTGAATCCTAGATCACTCTTAGGAAGAAGTCTTAGTAGACCTGATTAGTAAGCTACCTGAGTCTTAGAGTTACAATACTATCTGTGTAATTGTTAACTAATTCTTTAAGCAAGTCTACACAGTTCTGACTCAAACAGAACTCACTTCTGAAGGTATAGTACACATCTATCAGGATCATGTCTTCTAGTTACACAGACACTCTTAGAAGCTCATTCACAATTGTAGACTATAATTCAAGTCAAAATTCATACAGGACTTGTACACACTTCTCAGAATTCAAGGGAACTCTTCTACTGTATATTACTTACAGACTGATAGTCAAACTAAGCAAGTCAATCAGGAGATCAAACTCTATCTTCAGATGTTCATTAATCATTAGTAATCAGATTAGTCTGAATAGTTAGCTCTGACAGAATTTGTGTATAATAACTAGTAACACTCTATAATAGGACAGTCCCTGTTCTTCCTTAATTATAAGAGACATCTGTATTAGAGAACACTTTCAAACTAGAACAATAGTTCTGAATCTGTAACAGACTTTGTAGAACAGATACACAAGACTAGGGAAGACACACAAGCTCTTTTAGAGAAGACAGTACAGGTTATAAAGTAGAACTATAATTAGAAGAGATCTGTAGCTAAGGATTACTAGCCTAGTAATAAAGTTATACTAGAAGCTACTAATCTGACCACAGATTGTCTAATGAAGAAGTTGGACAACAAGTACTTTAGACCCTTTGTCATTAAAAAGAAGGTTAGTACCTCTGTCTACAAACTCTAACTTTTAGTAATATAGAAGTGTATACACCTAGTGTTTAATAAGGTTCTATTGTCTTAGTACTATGATCCAGGTTTTCCTTTATAACAAAGACTCTTACTGCCTCTACTAGAACTTATTAGTTCTGAACCAGAATACAAAGTAGAGTACATAGTAGATACTAAGCTAGTGTACAGAAAACTCAAGTTCCTTGTTTACTAGAAAGAGTACCTAGTTGAGGAGCACACTTGGGAACCTGCTAAGAACCTTACTCATACTCCTAGAGTAATCTGAGACTTTTATTAGCTTCATCCTGGTGCTCTGTACAAACTCAGCCTTACAGATTTCCAAGCCCTACTATTTCAACCTATGCCTGAGCTACTGACTGAGCCTAATGTTCACTAATCAGACAATTGGATTTAAGGAGGGGTAATG
>NW_006761353.1:0-2492 GCF_000271605.1 Fomitiporia mediterranea MF3/22
ACTTCACCTTCTAAAGTCCAATGGCTATCAAGAAACACAGCAAATCAAAGAAATCGAGACGACCAGTTGTCATTCTTGACAGAGGTGGCTCAGACCTTACATCAAACATTCCACTTGGTCGATCTCTTCAAGCACGACTGGGCCATTAACACGACACTACAATGTTTTTCTAGGCTCCAAGTTGAAAGTACGAGCACGAACGCATACAACGTTTGAAAAGGGTGGTACAGGGTTTACAGATACTCATCATAATGATAGGCTCTCCAGCTTCAATCATAGCATGCATTCAAGCAGCTACAACACAGACATGAATTATCTCTTTGATGACAATTCTATCACTGAATCTTTCAATGATAGAGTAGAGGACCCACTCTCTGGTGTAGAACCACAATACTTTGAGCCAGAGGAACTTTGTAATTCTGGGTTTTGTCCTGTTGACTCAGAAAACAAGGTTAGTGACAATGAAAACACTAATGCCTCTCATAAATCACACAAAGTAAGTGATTTATATTATTTGCAATGTCTAATCAAGTTATGACTCGCATGATACAGGGAGACATACTCTTTGAAGAATGGGTGCCAATTCGAGACGAACTTCTTGCTGAGCTGACACACTATGATGCTAATCTGGTCCACCAATGCTCCAGATGCTCAGCTCAATTATCTGAGTATTATAGGTGTCTCAACTGCTCAAGAGGAAGGACTTTATGTAAGGAATGTATTTTGGAGCAGCATACTCAAATGGTTCTCCATTGTATTGAGGAAAGTCTCTTACCTCTTTTATTTTACTTATCTTATTAATGTTCAGTAAAGATCTGGTCAGGATCATACTGGAAACCAACAAGTCTACACAGTATTGGCATGGTGGTCTATCTAAACCATCAGCATTCTCCAGAGAAGCCTATTTGCTACTGTCCTGCAACAACACCTATCAAATTCACTGTTCTTGATGTGACTGGGATCCATAGTGTTTGTGTTGTGTTCTGTGGGTGTAGTATTTTGGATGGGTTTGCATCACGTCATTATGTCCAGTTGCTACACTATGGATGGTTTCCAGCAACACCTCAGCAGCCTAGAACAGCTATATCATTCACCTGCCTAAACGACTTCCATATTCTCTCACTACAAGGCAAAGTAACAGGATACAATTACTATAAGTCACTCATTCGAAAGACAGACAATACTAGTATTGATCCTCCCCCTGTTTGTAGTCTTAAAGTTTATTTCATGTTGAATTTGTTCTGATAACTGTTTTTCTAGAAACGATATGATGAGTTTATGCGAATTACTAGACTCTGGCGCCATTTAAAGATGCTGAAACGCTCTGGAGTTACCTATTTCTCTGGTAGCGTCAGAAATGCTCCTGAAGGATCGTGTGCAATTATTTGCCCTGCCTGTCCTTCCTCAACAGACTGGGAGGACAATGAGACTATAAAGTTCAAGTCAACTCTCCCTTATAATAGTCAGGACTCATTGTATGTACTTAAAGCTTTTCTCAACCTACTGTTAACTCCTAACTAACTCACATCTTATAGCTGGGCAAAATCTACAAAGTTTCTTATGCTTGATGCAAACTTCCGGTTAAAATGCAAGATAAGATCAACTGTCAATGATAAACCTCTTGGTTCAGGTCTTGCATACTATGTCAGTATTGATAAGTTTAAAAACTTTCTGGGAACTACTAGTCATTGTAACCAGGCAGAAGAAGTAAGTATCTCTTATAAGAAAATGGACTTTTACTAAGAAGAACACTCTTTATAGGCACCTATGTACTGTGACTCTAATTTACATGCTGTGGACCATGCCAATCTTAAAGGGAACTCAAAATATGTTGCTAGTGGAGTTGGAGCAGTACAGTGCCGGCACATGTTTGTTCAGCCGAATGGGACTGGTGATTTATCTCGTGGAGAAAGGTATTGAAGGATCTATACAACATTAAGTACTAAACTGATAACTTTTTCAAAGTTATCATACAATGGATTATCTTTTCTGGTCATCCTTCCAAGGAAAACTCCCACCTCGTACTGTTGTGTCATATGATATTGCATGTCGATGGAGTGTTAACCAGCTTCGGAGGCGTCTTAGTCTCTTCCCTCCAGAACTCCAGTTTTACAACTCACAGCAGCATTCAATCGAGTATGTTATCCCTAAATTTCATATTTATGGACATGGAGAAGAATGCCAGACAAAGTTTTCTCTCAATTATCGTCCTTGGATGGCTCGAGTCGACGGAGAGAATATTGAGAGGGGTTGGTCATGGATGAATCCTGCAGCTCTTGGGACTAGAGAGATGGGATTAGGTGCTCGTCAAGATCACTTGGACGACCAGTGGTCTTCATGGAACTTTGTTCTCAAAACAAACTTAGGTATTTCTAAAGTATTTCACTTTTCTTCAAAAGTAGTTAATTGAATTGCTCAAGGTAATGCACTTGCCCGCCGATTGGAAGAAGCTATATTAGAGACAATGGATCAGAACCACCAGCACCAGGAAT
>NW_006761354.1:0-2491 GCF_000271605.1 Fomitiporia mediterranea MF3/22
CATCTGAGACATACTCTTGTGTAGTCTCATCTTAACAACAAACGTGCTTCATTCTTCAGATTATTTTCAATATCTTTCTGGGCTGATGGGCCCCACACTTGCCCTCCAGAATTGTATTTCTTGTTGACAACTTTGGCAACAAATTCTTGTGTCGTACCTTTCTCAAGGTCACTTCACACTATGACCTACAGTACCAAGTAGGTAGAGTCAGTGTCAAGGTACCATATTTCTCAAGCACCAAGTAAACAGTAATAGTCTTATAGCACACCCAAGCAATACCATAAGTCCCTTTGCCAAGTTCTCCTCTTTGCTCAAACGTCTGCCTAATATCTCTGCCTTTGTGATCCTTTGCCCACCTCCAGTTTGAATGGAATATATCATTATGAACCTTACTATCACAGCATCACGAAAAAGTCTTGACTCTTGTATTACATTGTAATGGTATAAAATGTGTGAAATATGTAAAAAGTGTAAAAGTAGTTAGAATTGATCTCAGATTTTGCAAAAATAATACAAGTCATTATAAGGTTAAAAAGGTTTATTAATGTTCAAAAAGTTTGTTAATATTATAAACTTATGAAAGGATGTTGTCCTTTACAATAGGTAAAATGAATTATATGTATTATAAGACTTAAAAGGTTTGTTGTTTTATAAAGGTACATAAGGGTTGTGATCCTTTACAATAAGTAGAAGTACTTATATTTGATCTCAAAAATGAGAAGATTGTACCATACTTATTAGATATAGCAAACATTGTAACTGTTTGCAAGGCTCACAATTCGTTATAAATCTTCATTATTAATATAATAAATTTTAATTATATTAAAATATTTAATACAAATATATTATCTACGCTAATTAGAGAGAGCAGTACATACTGGCATCGGTGGAAGAGAACAAATGCATTCTCGGGCTGTTTGATGTAGTCTTTGTCACCACACCTTGGTTGTTGCTCGGTCCCTGAAAGTTGAATTACGGTGCGTGCGGGTTGTGAGGCCGTGTCAATTGCAGAGGTTGAGGTTGTGCTTGTGTGACAAGTTGTGAGATTGACTGGGCATGAGGGACGGAAGTGTTAGCGCATACAGATAATTGAAGTGAAGAGATAGACTCACCGCAACAGTGTGCAGCAAGTGTGAGTGGTGCACCGGGGTTGAGGTCCGGAGCATTGAACAAACTGATTTGAGCAACAGGTGAAGCCGTGTCTGAGTGCACGCCGTATGCTCTGGCTCTGGCGTTCAATGGGAGGTGCAGTGAGCTGAGTCGTGGATTGTAAGGGCGTATCTCTGGGACGTTCTGGAACGAAGGGAGATGGCAAAGTGGAAGGTGTTGACGGACTCAACTTGGACAGGTGTGAGCAGTGGCCGCTGCTTCCGTTATTCGAAATGGTGTCATGGACAGCACTGGGGATTGTAAATGCACGCAGCGTGAGTCCATCAAGGTGTTGTCAAGCATGGAATGGTGGGTGGGGGAAGGAGAGTGCGCGCGGGGGTCGGGGAGAGGATTGCACCTTGGGAGTGGTTGTACATGGACATTGTCGCGAGCGTGTGCTCGTCGATTGCTGCTTGCGCTGCAGAGCGGGAAGAATGCATGGAATTATTGAAGAAGTTGTTCAGCGTTGGTCAACAATGCGGATGCGTGAATTCGAATGCAAAAAGGAAAGCGAGCGTAAAACAAGAAGGACAACGGAGGAGAGGCAACGCAAGCGGCGGAGCAAGGAGCGGGAGGGATGGGAGGAATGAAAGACAAAAAGTTGGGAGGAGAGGGATGAGCAACTATTGTACAGGTTATTATGCTTTATGTTGAAGGACAGTGTAGTCAGTTCGGTGGCATCATTGAGGCTCGGCGGGCATTGCAACTATAGTTGCCGCGGTCCGGTCCAGGTCCGGTCCAGACAGGTTTTTGCTGGACCGTGAACCGGACCAGGACCGATTTCTTATGAAATCCTGGACCTCGGACCGGACCCAGCTGGACCTCTTATGGACCGGACCAGCGGTCCAGTCCAGGTCCGAACCCGGTCCGGACCTCTGGACCAATTATATAATATATATTAAAATAATTCTGTCTTATTAACATATTATATGAGATAGATATACTATTAAGTACTATAATAATATGTTTCTGAATATATGTAAGCTTATATGTATCAGAATACAATTACTTTTATTATTTGTATTATACTAAGTGTAAAACAGAAGAAGTACTAGTGTAATAGAAATCAGTTCCCACAGTCAATGTAAACTGCTGTTTACATCTGTAAGACACAGTATAGTCTATTTGTATGCTTAAAGGGTATACAATGCACTATACAATATATGTAAGAGTAGTTCACATCTATTAGGCTCTGTACAGTCCATTTGTATGCCTTAAAGAAGTAGTATCTACAATATAAACAGTCCACAGTCTGGTCCAGGGTCCAGGCAGTCCAAAGCAGTCCGGAAATTTTGTCAAACGCTGGACTGTGGACTGGACCCCTGTTGGACCCAACTGGACC
>NW_006761355.1:0-2489 GCF_000271605.1 Fomitiporia mediterranea MF3/22
ACAGAAGGATCAAGTAAAGAGGATTTTTGATCCAGAGTTTAAAGGTAGTAGAGTCTTTAAACTCAGGTGTAGAGAAAAAGGTAAAAGAAACTCTACAAGAAAAGCAACCAGCAAAAATCTACCAGACAGTACAAGTAGTACTCTATCCAACCTGTAAAGCAGTTATATTATATAGAGGACAGTAAACAACAATTAAAGCTATGTTTGATTCAGGTGCAGGATTAAGTACATTATTACTAAAGATAGCTAAAGCCCTCAAGCTAAAACTCATAAAGAATGACAAGCCTGGGGTAATTGTCAGAAATGCTAATAGTACAATTAATAAAGGAGGATGAAAGTATAATACTTGAGCATAGTTAAATACTGGAATTAGTAATGAATGGTTCAAATTTGCAATAATAGACACTTATAATAATAAGTGTTTATTAGGATCTGACTATTTAAACAAAGTAAAACCTTTGTTTAATTATCAAACAGGAGAAGTTAGAAGTAGTACAGGAAAGATCAAACTACTAGGCAAAAGTTGGGAAAAGAAAAGGAACTAAAACAGAGAGAAAAATGTAAAAGAATACTCTCAAATTAGAAGCATGAAGAAAACCAAGACAAAGAAGTTTTCCCACAAACCACCTATACTATCAGATTCAGAGTCAGATAGTAGTAGGTTAGAAAGTCTTTAGTTTTCAGAAAAAGAAAGATATGGTAAAGCTTCTATGACTCCTATTCCAGAATTTATAACACCTGTGATACCTATTAAAAGTTTAACAACACAGGATTTGTAACAGAGCCCTTTAAGAAGTATACTAGGCATACAACCAGAAACTAGTATAAGGTCATATTCATCAGATAAAGATATTGATACAGATGAAGAAATAACTACTTTACTAGACAAAGTAACTATTTCTGAGGAACAGGTAATGTTACCCAAAATACCTTAATATTAGGAACCCTTGCTTTCTAGACATGAAGCAAGAATGATTACCTTTAGAGTAGACAAGAAATTTGTAGACCTAGACATAATACACAAGACAAGACTAGGAGAAGAGTAAATACAAAAGGTAAAAGAGAAAATGCAAAACATTACATTATATAATGAATATGTTAAAAGAAAAAGGGGAGAAAGTACAGGAAGTACACCTCCACCTATAAAGAAAAGAAGGTCAGGAACTCTAGAACTGTTTGTAAAGAGGATGAATCTAGTATCCTATCAGTTGACAGAAACTAACAAGTAAGAGGAGTTAGGAGTGCTCTAACAAAAATTATCTTATCAAACTAGTGAAGAACAGAAGCTTAGAAAACAGTTAAACAAAGTCTCTAGTATAGTACAGAAAGCTTCACAAGAAAAGGCAGAGGCACTAAACAGATTAGGAATAGGCTCAGAAAGAGATAAAAAGGAATTAGTGCTAAAGGAATTATAGGATTACTTAGACAGGTTTGATAAAGATAAAGCAGATAGATTACTAAAGCATTCCAGATAGGACATGGATATTAAATTAAAGGAAGGAGCAGAATTACCTAAAATGTGTCTAGTATATTCTCTAACTCCTGTAGAACAAGAAGCAGTAGAGGAATTTATACAAGAAAACCTAAAGAAAGGATACATTAGAGAGAGTCATTCTAAAATTGTATCACCAGTATTCTTTGTAGGCAAAAAGGATTCAGGAGCAAGGATGGCTATAGACTATAGGAAATTAAATCAGATTGTAGAACCTGATCCATTTCCTATACCTATAATGCACACACTACCAGACTATTTAAAGGAAGCAAAATGGTTTACAACTCTTGACCTTAAAAGTGGATACAATAATATTAGGATAAAACAAGGACAAGAATACTTACAAGCCTTTAGAACACATAAAGGATTATATGAACTACTAGTAATGTAATTTGGAATGATGAATACACTAGCAGTATTTCAGAGAGCTATGAATCAACTCTTTGAAGAATTAATAGGTAAAGGGATAGTAATATATTTAGATGATATTATTATCTATGCTCAGACACAAAAAGAGCTATTAGAGCTAACCAAAAAGGTGCTACAATTATTAAGGAAAGTAGACTTTTACTGTAAACCAGAAAAGTGTTTCTTTAATAAACAGGAATTAGACTACTTAGGTTTTGTAGTCAATCAAGATAGACTAAAAGCAGATCCTTACAAGATAAAAGCTATATTAGAATGGTCTAGACCTCTAACAAAGAGAGACATTAGGAAAATACTAGGATTCTTTAATTTCTACAAGAAATTTGTAGAAGACTATTCTGGAACAGTAAAACCCTTATTAAGTTTACTGTCACAGAAGAGAACTTTTACATGGGGAGACACTCAAGAAGCCTCTTTTAAAGCTATAAAAGAAGCATTTGCTAAGGTACCAGTATTAGTAAGGCCAAACCATGAAAAGCAGTTTGTAATAGAAACTGATGCATCAGATTTTGTATGCTCAGTAATACTATCACAAGAACAGGAGGATAAAGAATTACATCCTATAGCTTAT
>NW_006761356.1:0-2488 GCF_000271605.1 Fomitiporia mediterranea MF3/22
TGAATGAAAATATTACCTTGAATTCAATGAGATCATAATGTATAAGCCTAATATCACTAGATATGTGTCTATATGTGTAGTATCTCAGTGTGTAATGAATGTCCTACTGTGTTCTCATACTATTTCCTTGTGTCTTGACTTGTTTGTGTCTTTGTAAGTTGATTGATTCAATTCCTGAATTGTCTGAGTATACTTTCAATGTCTTATAGTACAATGTTCTATCACAATGTGTCCAAGTAGCATTCTCTACTTTCCTGCATCACAAAAAAGTCTTAAGTATTATACTTGCTTGTAATCTTGTATATTTTATAAATTTTATAAAATTTGTCCAATTACTTATAATCTTCCTGGGGGGTTAAGTAAGGAAAGTACAATGTTAAATAAGCAAGAAAAAATACTTTTAAAACTTGGCAATTTCTGATATAATTTTATAAATTGTCAAGTTATACAAGTAATTATAATATACTTCCTAAATTACAAGGTTAAGACATACTTATTAATTTGTGACAGTGTAATATCTGCTTATAATGCTTACAAGTCATTACAAGTGTTTGAATAGCTTGCTTTTGCTTACTATACAATTTTATATCAAATAATTAATTGAATATAATTATATTTAAATTATAGAATACAAAAATAGTAAATAATACACTATTTCTACAGTCCCAACCCTTACACTACCAGCTGCCTCTGCCTCATTCTTCTGTGAGTGGGATTTGTGTTGGACAAGAATGACTACATTCTCAGGCTGTTTGACATAGTCTTTGTCACCACATTTTGGTTGTTACTCAGTCCCTACAAGTTGAACTGCAAGTGTGTGTAGAATGAGGTTGAGTAGGTTGTAGAGATTGAGACTGTGCCTGTAAGACAAGCTTAGAGTGATTAGCAAGTGACAATAAGAGTGAAAAGATGGACACACTACAACAGTGTGTAGCAAGTGTGGGTGGGTCACCTGGATTGGAAATCCAGAGTGTTGAGTAAGCTAATTTGGACTATAGGGGAAACGTGTCTGTACAAGCATGTTGTATACTCTAGCTACAATACAATGTACAATTGAAGGTGTAGTGAACTCAGTAATAGTTGTGGATGACTTTGAAGGTGTATCTCTAGGATGTTCTGGCTCAAAGGGAGAGGATGAAGTGGGTAGTGTGGGCAGACTTGGCTCAGGAGAGGTGAGTAGTAGCTACTACTTCTGTTATTCAAAATAGTGTTATAGACAGTGCTAGAGTACATAAATGCACACAGTGTAGGCCTATTGAGGGTGATATCAAGTATAGAATGGTAGGTGTGGAAGGAGAGTGTGTAGGGGGTTAGAGAGAGGATTGTGCCTGAGGAGTAGTAATACATAGACATTGTTACAAGCACATACTCACCAATTGTTGCTTACATTACTGAGCAGGAAGAAGTACACAAATGTATGGAATTATTGAAGAAGTCAGTCAACAATACAGATGTGCAAATGCAAATGTAAAAAAGAAGGCAAGCATAATAAAAAGGAGGACAACAAAGGAGAGGTAATGTAAGAGGCAGAGTAAGGAGTAGGAGGGATGAAAGGGAGACAAGAAGTTGGGAGGAGAGGGATGAGCAACTATTGTGTAAGTTATTATGAAGTGGACTGACTACTTATACTTTATACTGAAGGACTGTGTAGCCAGCTCAGCCATGTTGTCACAAGATCTGAGACTCAGTACAGGCATTACAGTAGCAGATTAGAGAGACAAATCTAGCAACCTTTGTTGTCTAGGCAGTTACAGGCAGTGTGCCTGCTGGAGGATGCTTGTAGGCAGAGGACTGGCCTAGAGAGGACAAAAGAGACAACATAGTGTTGGGGGAAGAGGGTTGGGGAGATGATGGAGGTAGGAGGAAAAGGAGTAACAAGAGCAAGTGTGTCATTATATACTCTCAATCTTTGGTACTCAATTATGTAATCACTTCAATATATTGTTTAAAGGTAAAAACAAATTATATTATAAGTCTGACAGAGTGATTGTTAACATTATTAATATATATAATTGTATATTATCTTACTAAAAGTATTGTAATTAACTTACAAGCACAACATATTACTTTTATGACTATTATAATCAATCAACTATTGTTACAAATAACTTATAATATAATTTTAGTATATTATAATAGGAGTTGAGTACTTGTACCTTACATGTAATGTTGTAATAATACTATTAGTAAGCTTACTTGCTCTAAAACATGTTTGTAGTTTAATAGAAACTTTGTATATTTCTTACATTTATATACAATCATTATAATTACATTACAAGTGAAATACAAGTATTATTTTAGAATGTAATGCTTATGAAATCATTTTATTAGTTTACTTTTGCTATTATTAAATACATTTGTTGTGACTTTTTTGTGATGACTGGGGAATGAAAAGGTATACAGTATGAGTCCATCAAGGATGTCAAGCATAAAATGGTGGGTGGGGAAGGAGAGTATACACAGGGTCAGAGAGAGGATTGCACCTTAG
>NW_006761357.1:0-2487 GCF_000271605.1 Fomitiporia mediterranea MF3/22
TAAATAGAAGAAGGGGTGGCAAAAGTTTAAAAGGGTTTAGAAAGTTAAAATTTAAAAAATATAAAAAGGGTGGGACAAAGAAAAGAGATTAACACAATAGTAAGTACTAATGCCCTAAAATGTAGGAGAGTTGTAGGGTAGTAATGAGTAGTCTTAATCTGATGTTAGTAACAGTGTAGAGGGGACCTGAAGGCTCAGCAAGGGGACTCAGGCTACAACTATTCTACACAACAGAAATACAGAACACAAGTGTTAGCAACAGTGTAGAGGGGACCCAAAGGCTCAGCAAGGGGACCCAGGCTACAACTATCCTACACAACAGAAATATGGAATGTAAGCACTGGAATGTAGTCAGAACTTGCAGAACAGGCAGAGAGAGAGAGTGAGACAAGAGTAGAGTATATAGAGTGAGCCTAAGAGTACAGGACTACCTAGAGTAGACAAGATCAAGACTACTGGACCAGTCTGATCTTGTACACCTATATATACTAAACTACACAAGAGCACTCAGGGAGCATGAACTACTAAGAATGATAAGCCATGAAGAATGAAAGAAAGGAATGTCAAAGATAAAGGTACAAAGAATGAAGGGATGGACAAAGGGTAAGAGACTATAGAATGAACAGAGAATGAAGGAGTGGTCAAAGGAATGGAATGATGAAGTAAGGAAGGGTAGTAGTAAGAGTCAGCACACATATAGTCTATAGACAGCACTCCTGAGGGACAGAAGTCCTGAGTTCTGGTACAGAAGGGTGCAGAACCCTCAGAACTGAAGGTAAGAGAGTGGAGAATTGTAACATCACCCCCCCTCTAAAACCAATTGTCCCAATTAGTGAGCATTGGGCTTAGTCAGCAGCTCAGGCATAGGTCAGAACAGTAGGGTTTGGAAATCTGTGAGGCAGAGTTGATGTAGAGCACCCAGATGAAGTCAATAGAAGTCTTGGATCACCTTAGTAGTATGGGTGAGATTCTCAGCAGGTTCCTAAGTGTGTTCTTCAACTAGGTATCCCTTCCAGTGAATAAGGAACTTGAGCTTTCTGCACACCAGCTTAGCATCTGCTATGTATTCTACTTTGTATTCTGGTTCAGAACTAATGAGTTCTGGTGGAGGCAGTAGGGGTCTTTGTTGTGAAGGAAAACCTGGATTGTAGTATTGAGACAGTAGAACCTTGTTAAACACTGGGTGTATATGCTTCCATGTTGCTGGAAGTTGGAGTTTGTAGGCAGAGGTGCCAACCTTCTTTTTAATAACAAAGGGTCCAAAGCACTTGTTGTCCAACTTCTTCATTAGGTGATCCATGGTCAGGTTAGTGGCTTCCAGCATAACTTTGTCACTAGGCTGGTAATCCTTGGCCACAGACCTCTTCCAATCATAGTTCTGCTTCATGACCTGTGCTACCTTTTCCAAAAGAGCTTGTACATCCTCCCTGGTTCTGTGTATCTGTTCTACAAAGTCTGTTACAGATTCAGAACTACTGTTCTGGTTCAGAACTATCCCCTAGTACAGATGTCTCTCATGATTGAGGAAGAATGGGGACTGTCCTGTTGTAGAGTGTTACTGGTTATTGTGCACAAATTCTGCCAGAGCTAGCCATTCAGACCAATCTGATTACTGATGATTGATGAACATCCAGAGGTAGAGCTCAATCTCCTGATTGACTCACTCAGTTTGACTGTCAGTCTGTAGGTGATAGACAGTAGAAGGGTTCCCTTGAATTCTGAGAAGTACATACAAGTCCTGTATGAATTTCAACTCAAATTACAGTCTACAATCATGAATGAGCTTCTGAGGGAGTCTGTGTAATTGGAAGACATGATCCTGATAAATGTGTGCCATGCCTTCAGAAGTGAGTTCTGTTTGGGTCAGAACTGTATGGACTTGCTTAGAGAATCAGTCAACAATCACACAGATAGTATTGTAACTCTAAGACTCAGGTAGCTCACTAATCAGGTCTACCAAGACTTCTTCCTAAGAGTGATCCAGGATCTGATACAGATGTAGGGGAGCCTGAACCCTTGTCTGGTAGGCCTTAGTCTGTTAGCATGTATTACAACCAGTCACATACTTCAGGATTTCCCTCTACATTCTGAGCCACTAGTAGTTCTAAGTAATGAGTTCCTACATTTTGTGTCAGCCTGAATGTCCTACAGTCAGATTGTTGTGATGAGCTCAGACAATGTCCTCCTACAGTTTCCAATCCTTCAGAACATACAGTCAGCCTTCCTAGTAGACCTGTCCATTCTCATCCTCCTCCTAATCCCTTACCTACTTCTTTAGCTGCTTTACTACAACCCAGTCCTGTGTGTGTCTTAGAGCTTACTGTATGTGGGTAACAAAGTCAACATTCTCAGATTTGAGTCAGATCTCTCAGATTGTCTCAGACACAAAACAGGAATTGTCTAGGAGAACAAGATTTTTGTTATCATTCTCCCCCCTTTCATGACCTGCTTGTCTTAAGAGTAAATCAGCTTTTGTCATTTGTGTTC
>NW_006761358.1:0-2485 GCF_000271605.1 Fomitiporia mediterranea MF3/22
GTCTGTAATGTATCTAAGTGTGCTAACCATGTTCATGTATAGTATATCAGACATTTGTTTTCTATCATTATCAGTTTGCAATACTGTTTTTAATTGTGTACCAGACTGTATGAGTGTTTGTACACTTTGTTTGTTTGTAAGTTCATAACATTCTATTATACTATTAATATAATGTGTCTGACACATCCTAATGAATCTATGCTCTCTGTTGTGTTGAATCTCTATACCAAGTAGTTAGTGTAATTTGCTACTGTCTGTATATTGTAAATGACATACAATAGATTGTTTTATCATTGCAATAGTATTATTATTCATTGCTGCAATAGTAATATTGTCAACATGTACAAATAATATGGCTACAGTTATTTCTTTCTTCTTTGTAAAGAATACAGTGTTATCATGTTTGGATTTCGTTAATCTGTATTTAAGTAGTATATTAGATAGTGTTTTATACCATCTTCTACTAGCTTGTTTTAATCTGTATAGTGCTTTTTGTAATCGTAATATTTGTCCATTCTGTAGTCTGTCTATTAAGTTACCTGGAGGAGGTTTAACATATATTTCCTTGTCTTCCATCAATTGTCTATACAGATATACTGATTTTATATCTATCTGATGTATTTCATAATTATTAGATGCTACCCATACTAATATTAATCACACTGTAGATAGTCTAACAGTAGGAGCAAATAAATTGTCTGTATAATAGTCAAGACTGTCAATCTGATAGTTTCCTTGAACTACTAATTGTGCTTTATATTTTTCTATGCTATTATTAGTGTATTGCTTTATTTTATAGACAAATTGTGTTCTAATGATGTTAATATTATTGTGTGGATTTGTGATTTCCCATGTATTATGATTTTCTAATTGTTTTATTTTGTCTTTCATAGCTACAATCTATGAATCACAATCCAGACATTGGATTGCTTCATAAAATAAAGTCAGATCCAATTGTATTTCACTTATTTTAGCATTAAATTCTGTTAAATGAATGGCAATATTATCTTCATCCTTTTTGCTAAGTGCATACATGTGTTTTGTTACATGTTTATTCTTCATACATTGTTCAAGCTCAATAGCACATTCTGTCAGTTTCTGTTTCTGTTCCAATCAATGTAATTTAGGTTCTACTTCTTTTTCAGTTAATTTAACTTTGTTGTCTGTTAAGTCTGTTGGTTCTGCTGCTTTTCCTTTTTTGTTAGGATCAGTATTGTCTGTATCATTGTTGTCCAATCTTGTTGTTCTATTGTCTGTTTCATTATTTTTAATTATTAAACACTTGTTTGTATTGTTGTTTGTATTGTCTATTTTCTCCCCTTCAATTTGAGGAGGTTTACCTTCAAGAAATTGAATATTTTGTTCAATGGTAATTTTATTATTGTGCCAAGTTTTATAGCCTTTACTTTCATTGTCTAATCCTATCCAACAAGCAATGATACCTTACTATTGTATTTTTGTAGGATTTTCATTGCAAATGATAATATATTGACCAAATTCATATATATTATCAATTGTTCTGTGTGTTCTGTAACGTTTGTAATGTAGGGTATTATAATTTAAAGTAGCACACAGTGTTCTATTATGAATATAGGTAATATGAATTGCTGCTTCAGCCCATAATGTAAACAGTAATTCAGTAGATGTTAGATATACTCTTACACCTCTAAATATAGTTTTATACATTTGTTCCACTATTCTGTTCTGTTGTAGAGTATGATGTACTGTTAATCTTTGTTTTGTTCCTTGTGAATCTAAATATTGTTGGAAATCTTCACTAAGGAATACAGTATCATTGTCACTTTGTAAAAGTTTTATTTTAACTCTGTACTGTGTAAATATTTTAGTTGTCCATTGTATGTATTGTATATATGTATTGGATTTTGTTTGTAATTTGAGCATTATGCACTAATGAGTAGAATTGTCTACAATTGTTAATAAGTAGTGTATGTTCTTATATGTGTACAGTTCAATAGGACCAATGATATCAATATGAATAAGATCTCCAAATTGATTTGCAAGAGGAGATTGACATAGTTTTAGTATTGGTGTACATTCAATATTTGCTTTTATACATTCAATACATTCTTTTTCTTCATAGTTTGTTATTTTAGTTGATAGTACACTTGGTTGTGTCTTTAATAATTGTTTAATATAATTGTAACTTATGTGTCTGAGGCATTTATGTATATCATAAATAGATAGTTTGTTCATTGTTTTTAATAAATGATTATTGTACAAAATATACAAGTTATTTCTCAATTGTATATGTCTGATGTATTCATTACATGGTGATGTTATAGTACAATTATTGTTTGTAAACATAAAAGAATAACCTTCCCTACATAGTAGTGCTTGACTTATGAGGGAAAAGGTCATTTGTGGATAGTAATAGATGTTTTGTAATGTTATGACACTTTTTTTCTTGTATATTCTTCAGGATTTCAATACACATAGATCCAGCTTGATTAAGAGTCATTGTTGA
>NW_006761359.1:0-2483 GCF_000271605.1 Fomitiporia mediterranea MF3/22
GTGTTATAAATCATTACAATTCATTGAATACATTATGATAACCTTACATTATAAGCTAAAGTATTATACTTAGATTATAACTTTGAAGACAGACTAAAATTCACCTTGTAAAAGATTTTATATTGTTTGTATAAGGCATTCAGATACTTGTAAAAACTATATCAATGTGTTAAAAGCAATATAGACATGTCAGATTACTATCAACTGTATCATAAAGTAAAATAGTGCTTTCCTTTTGCATCTAAATATAATATTGGTTTTATTTTACAGCTTCGCTACTATCACGAACATTGATTACATAATCAACGCTGAAGATCGAGAGCATATAATGACGCTCTTACAGCTGTCACTCTTTCTCCCCGACCTCCACCATCTCTCTAAGTCTAACCCTCTGCCCTGACACTATGTTGTTGCTTTAGTCCTTTGCTTGCAAGTGTCCTCTAGCAGGTACTCCGAGTGCAACAACACAGATAATAAACATTGCTGCAACTCGTCTCTCCAATCTACTGTTGCAGTGCCTGTACAGAGCCTCAGATCCCATGTTGTGCCACTGAGCTGACTACACTGTCCTTCAACATAAAGCGGTAAGCAGCCAGTCCACTTCATAATAGCCTGTACAATAGTTGCTCCTCCCTCTCCTCCCAACTTTTTGTCTCCCTTCCATCCCTTCTGCTCCTCGTCCCACTGCTTGTGTTGCCTCCCCTTCATTGTCCTCCTTTTTTTACGTTCGTCTCCCTTTTTGAATTCACATTCGCGCATCTGCATTGTTGACCAGTGCTGAACAACTTCTCCAATAACTCCATGCATTTGTGTACTTCTTCCTGCTCCGCAGCGCAAGCAACACTCGACGAGCACACGCGAGCATACTTGCGACAATGTTCATGTACAACCACTCCTATGGTACCACCCTCTCCTCGACACTGTACGTGTTCTACTCCTTTGTACAATCCTTGTTTGACATCACTCTTGACAGATTTGCCCCACGCACATTTACATTCCTCAGTGCCGTCCATGACACCATTTTGAATAAGGTAAGCAGTGGCCATCGCTTATCCCTCCTGAGCCGAGTCCGTTCACATCACCCACATCACCCTCTCCCTTCGAGCCAGAACGTCCCAGAGATACACCTTTGCAATCACACACAACGCCTAAGTTCTCTGCACCTCCAATTGCGAGACATAGTCAGAGCATGTGATGTGCACGTACGGACATGGCTTCGCTTACTGCTCAAATCAGCTTGTTCAACGCTCCGGATCCCAACCTCGGTGCACCACTTACACTCGCTGCACGCTGTCATGGTGTGTCCACCTTTTCTCTCTTATTTTCACTCGCTAATCACTCTAAACTCGTCTCACAGGCACAGCCTCAGCCTCCACAACCTGCTCGACCTCAATTCACACACGCACGCAATTCAACTTGCAGGGACCGAGCGACGACCAAAGCGTGGTGATGAAGACTACATCAAACGGCCTGAGAACACATCCTTCCTCTTCTGTTGCGGATGCTGTTGGGAAAAGAACGAGGCGAGAGGCAGCTCATCATACACTACAAGTACTGTGAGTGTCTCTTCATCAGCATCTACCGCCGATTCTGACGACTACAGCGAATTCGATTCGCTCTCTGCCGATAGTTCACTGTATGGCTGCCCGTTCGGATATCTGCACACGACGTGCAGTAGCGTGCGTGAGGTGGAGATGGCAGACTTTGGTGATTTTGAGATGGGTGATGTGGTGTGCTTGCAAGGACGGGTCAACTGCAGATGCAGTCATAACCGTTGAGCCTCTCAATGCCCTCACTTTCTGGTGGTCCGTCTGGATCTGGTCAAGGGATGGGCCTGGCAATCGACACCCGTAATGCACTCGTTCGCCGCTCGAGTCTGGTCCGATCCCAACCTCTACCTACTCGTATTCGCATCACAGCAGACACGGACACTCTCACTCGCTCTCTGCACAAATCTTGACGCAGGCTGCACTATGTATGTGCTTCAGTTTATTTTCCTTAATTATTGTAGATAATGATGTATCGTACAAATATTTTAATATAATTGATTTTTGTTATTTTAATAATGAATGGATGTAAGGGAAAATTATTATTATTAAGGAATAATAACTATGTATAGTCTGTAAAACATTACAAATATATATTACCCTTTCAAAACTTGGTAATCCTTACAATACATTTCAAAAAAGGGAGGTCCGATATTATGCATTTTATATGTTTAAAAGGGGTATTACCCTTATGTACTTTTATTACATTCATAAACCTTACAGTACCTTATACAAAGTTATACTACTTTATCAGAAATCGAGGTCCGATAATATGTAAATTACTTTTTTTACTTTTTTCACTTTTTTTCACTACCATTATAATGTAATATAACCTTTTAGACTTTTTCCCAATGACAGGAGCCCGCAATAATGCGAATAGAAAATATGATGCGATCCGAGAGTGGATGCATGGGATTGCTGGATTGTGGGTCTGTC
>NW_006761360.1:0-2483 GCF_000271605.1 Fomitiporia mediterranea MF3/22
CCTTTTCCCTCATAAGTCAAGCACTACTATGTAGGGAAGGTTATTCTTTTATGTTTACAAATGATAATTGTACTATAACATCACCATGTAATGAATACATCAGACATATACGATTGAGAAATAACTTGTATATTTTGTACAATAATCATTTATTAAAAACAATGAATGAACTATCTATTTATGATATACATAAATGCCTCAGACACATAAGTTACAATTATATTAAACAATTATTAAAGACACAACCAAGTGTACTATCAACTAAAATAATGAACTACAAAGAAAAAGAATGTATTAAATGTATAAAAGCAAATATTGAACGTACACCAATACCAAAACTATGTCAATCTCCTCTTGCAAATCAATTTGGAGATCTTATTCATATTGATATCATTGGTCCTATTGAACTGCACACATATAAGAACATACACTACTTATTAACGATTGTAGACGATTCTACTTGTTGGTGCATAATGCTCAAATTACAAACAAAATCCAATGCATATATACAATACATACAATGGACAACTAAAATATTTACACAGCACAGAGTTAAAATAAAACTTTTACAAAGTGATAATAATACTGTATTCCTTAGTGAAGATTTCCAACAATATTTAGATTCACAAGGAACAAAACGAAGATTAACAGTACATCATACTCCACAACAGAACAGAATAGTGGAACAAACACATAAAACAATATTTAGAGGTGTAAGAGCATATCTAACATCTACTGAATTACCGTTTACATTATAGGCTGAAGCAGCAATTCATATTACCTATATTCATAATAGAACACTGTGTGCTGCTTTAAATTATAATACCCCACATTACAAACATTACAGAACACACAGAACAATTGATAATATATACAAATTTGGTCAATATATTATCATTTGCAACAAAAATCCTACAAAAATACAACAGTAAGGTATCATTGCTCGTTGGATAGGATTAGACAATGAAAGTAAAGGCTATAAAACTTGGCACAATAATAAAATTACCATTGAACAAAATATTCAATTTCTTGAAGGTAAACCTCCTCAAATTGAAGGGGAGAAAATAGACAATACAAACAATGATACAAACGAGTGTTTAATAATTAAAAATAATGAAACGGACAATAGAATAATGAGAACAGACAATGATGATACAGACAACACTGATCCTAACAAAAAAGGAAAAGCAGCAGAACCAACAGACTTAATGGACAACAAAGTTAAATTAACTGAAAAAGAAGTAGAACCTAAATTACGTTGATCAGAATGAAAACGGAAACTAACAGAATGTGCTATTGAGCTTAAACAACACATGGAGAATAAACACATAACAAAACGCATGTATGCACTTAGTGAAAAGGATGAAGATAATATTGCCATTCATTTAACAGAATTTAATACTAAAATAAGTGAAATACAATTGGATCCAACTTCATTTTATGAAGCAATCCAATGTCTGGATTGTGATTCATGGATTACAGCTATGAAAGACAAAATAAAACAATTAGAAAATCATAATACATGGGAAATCACAAATCCACACAATAATATTAACATCATTAGAACATGATTTGTCTATAAAATAAAGCAATACACTGATAATAGTATAGAAAAATATAAAGCACAATTAGTAGTTCAAGGAAACTATCAGATTGACAGCCTTGACTATCATACAGATGATTTATTTGCTCCTACTGCTAGACTATCTATGGTACAATTAATATTAGTATGGGCAGCATCTAATAATTATGAAATACATCAGATAGATATAAAATCAGCATATCTCTATGGACAATTGACAGAAGACAAGGAAATATATGTTAAACCTCCTCCAGGTAACTTAATAGACAGATTACAGAATGGACAAATATTACAATTACGAAAAGCACTATACAGATTAAAACAAGCTGGTAGAAGATAGTATAAAACACTATCTAATATACTACTTAAATGTGGATTAATGAAATCTGAACATGATAATGCTGTATTCTTCACAAAGAAGAAAGAAATAACTGTAACCATATTATTTGTACATGTTGACAATATTACTATTGCAGCAAAGAATAATAATACTATTGCAATGATAAAACAATCTATTGCACGTCATTTACAATATACAGACGGCAGCAAATTACACTGGCTACTTGGTATAGAGATTCAACACAACAGAGAGCATAGATTCATCAGGATGCGTCAGACACATTATATTAATAGTATAATAGAACGTTACAAACTTACAAACGAACGAAGTGTACAAACACCTATGTAGCCTGGTACACAATTAAAAACAGTATTGTAAACTGATAACAATAGAAAACAAATGTCTGATATACCATACATGAACATGGTTGGCACACTTAGATACATTGCAGACTGTACACGGCCAGATATAGCATTTGCAACAAATCAGTTAGCAAAATACCTCAATGACCCTAGTATGGAGCATTATCTGGCACTTAAACATTGTTACATGTACTTAAAA
>NW_006761361.1:0-2482 GCF_000271605.1 Fomitiporia mediterranea MF3/22
ATTACCAAGTTTTGAAAGGGTAATACATGTTTGTAATGTTTTACAGAGACTATACATAGTTATTATTCCTTAATAATAATAATTTCCCCTTACATCCATTCATTATTAAAATAACAAAAATCAATTATATTAAAATATTTGTACAATACATCATTATCTACAATAATTAAGGAAAATAAACCGAAACACATACATAGTGCAGCCTGTGTCAAGATTTGTGCAGAGAGTGAGTAAGAGTGTCTGTGTCTGCTATGATGCAAATACAAGTAGGTAGAGGTTAGGATCGGACCAGACTCGAGCAGCGAACGAGTGCATTACGGGTGTCGATTGCCAGGCCCATCCCTTGACCAGATCCAGACGGACCACCCGAAAGTGAGGGCATTGAGAGGCTCAACAGTTATGACTGCATCTGCAGTTGACCCGTCCTTGCAAGCACACTGCCATCACGAAAAAGTCTTAAGTATTGTATTCACTTGTAATCCTATACATTTTGTACCTTTTATAAAATTTGTCAATGTTAATATAATCTTCATAGGGGGTTAAGCAATGATAGTACAATGTTAAATAAGTAAACAAGAATACTTTTAGAACTTGGCAATTACAATTATAATTGTGTAAATTGTTAAGTTATACAAGTGATTATAATATACTTCCTAAGATTACAAGGCTAAGACATACTTATTAATTTGTAAAAGTATAATATCTGCTTATCATGCCTACAAGTCATTACAAGTGTTTGAATAGCTTGCTTTTGCTTACTATACAATTTTATATCAAATAATTAATCAAATATAATTATATTTAAATTATAGAATACAAAAATAGTAAATAATACACTATTTCTACAGTCCCAACCCCTACACCACCAGCTGCCTCTGCCTCATTCTTCTGCGAGTAGGATTTGTGTTGGAAAAGGATAAACGCATTCTCAGGCCGTTCGACGTAGCCTTCGTCACCATGTTTTGGTCGTTGCTCGGTCCCTGCAAGTTGAATTGCGAGCAGGTGTGAATTGAGGTCGAGCAGGTTGTGGTGATTGAGGCTACGCCTGTGAGACAGGTTTAGAGTGATTAGCAAGCGACAATAAGACAGAAAGGAACGACGCACCGCGACAGCGTGCAGCAAGTATGAGTGGTGTATGCAGGTTGAGATCCGGAGTGTTGAACAAGCTAATTCGGACTGCAGACGAAACCGTGTCTGTGCGCGTGCGCTCTATGGTTTATGCGTCAATGGGAGGTGCAGTAAACTGAGCCGTCGATTGCAAGGTGTTTCTCTGGGACGTTCCGGCTCGAAAGGTGAAGGTGAAGTGGAAGGCAGACGGAGTCGGCTCAGGAGAGGAGCGCTGGGTCACTGCTTCCGTTTGAAATGGTGCCATGTACAGCACTGGGGAATGTAAATGCACACGGCGTGGGCCCATCGAGGGTGACGACAAGTATAGGATGGTAGGTGGGGAAGGAGTGCGCGGGGGGTCGGAGAGAGGATTGCGCCTGAGGAGTGGTCATACATGGACATTGTCGCGAGTGCGTACTCACCGATTGTTGCTTGCGCTGCTGAGCGGGAAGAAGTATGCGAATGCATGGAATTATTGGAGAAGTCGTTCGGCATTGGTCAACAATGCGGATGTGCGAATGTGAATGAATAAAAGAAGGCGAGCATAAGAAAAAGGAGGGCAACGAAGGAGAGGCAACACAAGAGGCAGAGCGAGGAGCGGGAGGGATGAAAGGGTGACAAGAAGTTGGGATGAGAGGGATGAGCAACTATTGTGCGAGTTATTATGAAGTGGACTGGCTACTTACACTTTACGCTGAAGGACTGTGTAGCCAACTCGGCCGTGTTGTCACAGGATCTGAGGCTCAGTGCAGGCATCGCAGTGGCAGATTAGAGAGACGAATCCAGTGACCTTTATTGCCTAGGTGGTTACAGGCAGTGTGCCTGCTGGAGGATGCTTGTAGGCAGAGTACTGGGCTGGAGAGAACAAAAGAGACGACATAGCGTTGGGGGAAGAGGGTTGGGGAGATGATGGAGGTAGGAGGAAAAGGAGTGACGAGAGCAAGTGCGTCATTATATGCTCTCGATCTTCGGTACTCGATTATGTAATCACTTCGATATATTGTTTAAAGGTAAAAACAAATTATATTATAAGTCTGACAGAGTGATTGTTAACATTATTAATATATATAATTGTGTATTATCCTACTAAAAGTATTATAATCAACTTACAAGCACAATACAATATTTTTATAACTATTATAATCTATCAACTATTATTGTAGATATCTTATAATATAATTTTAACAGATTATAATAAGAGTTGAGTACTTGTACCTTACATGTAATGTTGTAATAAGACTATTAGTAAGCTTACTTGCTCTAAAACATGTTTGTAGTTTAATAGAAACTTTGTATATTTCTTACATTTATATACAATCATTATAATTACATTATAAGTAAAATATAAGTGTTATTTTAGAATGTAATACTTATG
>NW_006761362.1:0-2479 GCF_000271605.1 Fomitiporia mediterranea MF3/22
TCCATTATTGTAAATTTGAACCATTCATTACTAATTCTAGTATTTAACTATGCCCAAGTATTATACTTCCATCCTCCTTTATTAATTGTACTATCAGCATTTCTGACAATTACCCCAGGCTTGTCATTCTTTATGAGTTTTAGCTTAAGGGCTTTAGCTATCTTTAGTAATAATGTGCTTAATCCTACACCTGAATCAAACATAGCCTTAATTGTTGTTTACTGTCCTCTGTATAATATAATTGCTTTACAGGTTAGATAGAGTGCTACTTGTACTGTCTAGTAGATTTTTGTTGGTTGCTTTTCTTGTAGAGTTTCTTTTACCTTTTTCTCTACACCTGAGTTTAAAGACTCTACTACCTTTAAACTCTGGATCAAAAATCCTCTTTACTTGATTCTTCTGTTTCCTCTTCTTTATCAATGTAGGCTTCTTGTTCTTTAGGGATTACTGTGTTCCTTTTTGTGAACCTCTTGTTAGATTTATACTTTGGCCTTTTACCTTGAGAATTTCTTCTAGTGTAATTCCTAGCCATATGTCCTTTTTGCCCACATTTGAAGCATACCATTTCCCTACCTTTTGTTATCCTGTCAATTTCTATTAGTACTCTATAATAATCACTAGAAGGTTTGTATTCTTGTCTAAATGTTTTTGTGTGTACTATTCCTCTCTCCAGACTGAGAGCTGTATCTGTCCATTCCTTAAATGTCCATTCTGTATAACTAGGGATAGTAACCAACTGTTGTAATTTGCTAGAGTTTAATCCATTTTTGTATAAATGAATTGTGACAGAATTCCTTCCATTTGTCCCTGGTTTATACTCACTAGGTAGGTAGGCTAATATTCTCTTGAATGTTTTATTGTATTCCATAATTGTTAGTTTTCCTTGTCTCAAATTGTGCATTTGAGTTTGAGCTGTTTCTGTAGAATCATAGTATTTTCCACTTACTTCTCTTAGATCAGTTAAAAATGTATTATAATCTTTCCAGATTTCTGGAACTAAGCTTTTTCCTTCTGTCACAAATGATATTGCCTTTCTATTCATGTGACTTACTATTTTCCCTCTTAAGTATAAGATTACTGTTTCTACTTTATCCAAATCATTTGTAATGTTGTAATGTCTGAAGTGTATTACCAGATTTGTTTTAAACACTTCTAGATCTTCCCCTTTCTGTCCTGAAAACTTTGGCAGTTTTAGGTTGATTTTCCTTGTTCCCTCCATATTACTCTTTTTCTAGTTACTAGATTCTGAATTTGGTGTATAAGAGTCTGATGAACTTGACTCTGAACTGGTACTACTTTGATAGGTCTGATACAACCAATTATAATCTAATGTTGATGTGCCTTCTACTGTAAAGGTATCTAGTAACATAAACTGTTCAATTTCTTTAACTGTCTAGCCTTCCTGAGTAATAATTTCTGACTGACCTTGGAGGCTTCTAGGGGATCCTGGTAGACTATCTAGATGTTGTGTTTCAATTCCACTATAGTCTTGAAATGTTTGGATTCCTCCCTGTATTGTGTTAACAAGCTCTTCTTCTTCAGCTGAAGAACCTGATAGTTCACTTTCTTGATTTTCTTAGACTGTGTTTTCCTAAGTAAAGTGTTCTTGTCTCTAGAGGTATTAAGCATTAGAAGTACTTCCTTCTCTCCTGTCACTTTGTTACTCCTCTCTACTAATATTTTTGTAATATAGTAGTTAAGTTAAATTATGACTGTGCCAACCTGTTCAGGTATACTTGTGATATTCCTGATTCAACCTGTACTTCTTGTACTCTGTTAGTAAGGTCCTGTATCTTGTCCAAGATTTCCTGTTGCTTTGTATGAATATTAAAGATATTTAATACTTGTGTATCTAGATCTGATTGTATCTGCTCCAGCTTTTCTCCTTATTGTTCTGATTGTATAAGACTACACAAGTATGTGATTTCCCCTTGTATAGTTCTATAATATATGTCTTGACTTTGAGTAGACCTGATTATTCTGTTAAGACCTAAGAATTGTTGTATCCAAGTCTTTGTCCTTGTAATCTAAAGACTATAATAGGTCCCCAATTTGTTTGAATAGGAGTAGCTAGAGTGTGAACCTCTTCTTTGAGCCAATCTTGTACTGTTCCCCAATTGACTCTTCCTCTTACTCTAAGTATATGTAACAAGGAGTGTTCCTACAAGTAGTAGGAATATGAGAATAGTTGAGGGATTGGATAATAGAGGACTGTATAATAATAGGCTTCTGCCTGTGCCTAGTACCAGTTGTTGTATGTGTAATGTTCTAATCCTTTCCTTGATCTGATACAAAGCCACTTTTTATAGCTTGTTAACTTTGTTTAGTATAATATTACAAAAGTTGCTTACTTTTGTAATATCTGGATATCCTTGTTCTAGTACAAGTAATACACTGTGTAACAAATTACAATGTTGTTGTAATGTGTATAGATGGTCTGAGTATCCTTGGATTTGTTCAATCCAGACTTGTTGATTGA
>NW_006761363.1:0-2474 GCF_000271605.1 Fomitiporia mediterranea MF3/22
TGATGTAACCCTTACCTTCCTAATGCAGCTTCCACAATGAGCACGAAACTCGTCCATCCAGAGACCCAAAACTCAAAAAGTAGCACTATCGATTTGTTGTATTAAGCCTTCTCTACAAGATGATGGAACAGAATTTTTTAAAAGTGAATATTGGCTGAGTTATTTTGCAAACTATGTTTTTTGCTCTAAATGCTGTAATTATACTTTTCCAGCAGTCTGGTAAATTTTTTAATTTTTTTCCTTCAGATTTCGCCACCATTAGATAAGGCTATATGACAAATAATTGCTATATATGTATATAACATAATAACATTTATAATATATAGTATTTGTCATAATGATCGGATGGTGTAATCATCTTGATAAAGCTACAAAATTATAGATACAGACTGTAATGGTCAAATATTTTATTGTTGTAATATTTAATTCTATCTGAAAATAGGCAAGATTCTCTTCTCTGTATTATATAGAATCATCTTTGGCTGAGGCAAAACTTCAAGTCGAAGTTACACTCTGAAATTTCGCCGTAAGGGTCCTTCCTAATTTGGTAAGCGTGGGTTGTGACCGTGACGTGACTAGCTTGTCGAGTTTATCAGACGCGTATCTTATAATTTCTCAGAAAGGTGCAATTGTTATGAGGGCTACGAAGGAGTATGTGAGGAAGGCGGATGGATTTGGTGGGAGAGAATGTTTGGTGTTAGAAAAGTGTGTGCTTTCCATGCATTGTTTGCGACGAAGGATCAAAAGGAGGGTATGAGTGCTTTCGTAGAGAAGAAGCCGAAGTTCTCGAATTTGCGAAAACCTTGAAATTAATTTGTACAACAGCTTGCATTAGCATAAAGAATAAAATTGTTATGCACATGAGTTTACCTAGCTCTGAGATGTGGTTTAGTTTCGAGCCTACGACACTAGTCTGGCTCCTGTTTCCAAGTTGAAATCCTCCGAATCTAAATTTGTTCCCACAGGCACGTTGTGAGACTTACATATCCAAGAAACATAAGGGAAAAAGACTTGCTTACCATCTGATCCAACTCATACCCAAGAAATACACCCCAACGCCCGCCATAACTCGCCTCGCAAAAGGTGAGCCGGGTTGATGAGGACGTGATTGGTTGAGTGCGCAGAGACCAACACTCGCTAAAGCAATAGTTCCGATGTTCTCGCACGAGAGGCAGTCCTGGTATTGTTCTTGAGCCGGAGATTGGGCTTGGTCTTGATGCGGATGCTGCGAGGCATCTGCGGGAGAGTCTTATGTGAGGTGAGAAGTCGTGTTGGGAGCCACCTAGTACAAGGGGCGAGGGCGGGTTGGGGATTCGGTAGACCTTAGTTTCCCGTTTCATTACGTAGTAATACCTGTTTTGGAGAATAGGAGCCCACGTGCGTTCAACAAATAGTTCAGATAACCAATTGAGACTTCCCCAGATCTCTACCTTCAATCAGCGTCGACGGACATTGCTCCATCGAACTATGAGGCTCAGTAGACAATGCTACATGCCCAATAAAACAAATTCCAGGACGAACCCCGTCGTGTACGCTCCCCTTCGATGACAGACCAACTCTCACTATAGACTTACCCACCTTCTTCGCAGTCGCTCTGATAATGAAGGCGTCGACACTGACTTCGTTAAATCAATCGTTTCTGAAATCTTTTATCAAAACTGTTTCCTTATAGCAGTATTGACCGTCTTGGTCTATCATATTCGTGCGTTCGGCCATTTCTCGGTATAAACTCTTACTGACAAGTGTAACGACTCAAGTTACAACTATGGCCAAAGAGGTATGATAATCACAAAGAGACACACCTATAGTTGCCGTTGTCCGGTCCAGGACCGCTGTGGACCGGGTCCGGACCTGGACTGGACCTCTGGTCCGGTCCGATTGAGGTCCGGTCCAGTTGGGTCCAACAGGGGTCCAGTCCGCGGTCCAGCGTTTGACAAAAATTTCCGGACCGCTTTGGACCGCCTGGACCCTGGACCGGACTGTGGACCGTTTATATTGTAGATACTACTTCTTTAAGGCATACAAATGGACTGTACAGAGCCTAATAGATGTGAACTACTCTTACATATATTGTATAGTGCATTGTATACCCTTTAAGCATACAAATAGACTATACTGTGTCTTACAGATGTAAACGGCAGTTTACATTGACTGTGGGAACTGATTTCTATTACACTAGTACTTCTTGTGTTTTACACTTAGTATAATACAAATAATAAAAGTAATTGTATTCTGATACATATAAGCTTACATATATTCAGAAACATATTATTATAGTACTTAATAGTATATCTATCTCATATAATATGTTAATAAGACAGAATTATTTTAATATATATTATATAATTGGTCCAGAGGTCCGGACCGGGTTCGGACCTGGACTGGACCGCTGGTCCGGTCCACAAGAGGTCCAGCTGGGTCCGGTCCGAGGTCCAGGATTTCATAGAATCGGTCCTGGTCCGGTTCACGGTCCA
>NW_006761364.1:0-2474 GCF_000271605.1 Fomitiporia mediterranea MF3/22
GATAGATGTAAAATCTGTATATCTTTACAGAGAACTAAATGAGGACAAACTCATTTATGTGAAACTACTGCCAGGCAAGCTACTTACAGATATTAAATCTGGACAGGTGTTACACTTAAATAAAGTGTTATACAGATTGAAACAAGCAGGTAGACAATAGTATAAGAAGATTACTGAACTACTACTTAAGATTAGATTAGAACAAGCTAATTACAATCACACTGTATTTTATAAGAAACAAAATAATAAAACAATTCATGTAACATTTATACACATTGACAATATTACAATTATTAGCAAAACTATTACTATAATAACAGCATTTAAACATGCATTAAGACAATACATTGTATTCACTAACAGTAACAAAATACATTGGTTACTTAGTATTGAAATAAGCCAAGATAGACCTCAAAGAACAATCAGCTTACAGTAAAAGCATTATATTGAAAGTATAATCAAGTGTTACCACTTTGAAAACAAAAAGGCACTACAAATGCCTATTACTCCTAGAATAGATCTATCTAACAATACAAACAATATGTACAATACAAACAAAAGTAATAATGAAACAACACTATACATGAATATGGTAGGATTGTTAAGATATGTTACAGATTACACACAGTCAGACATATCTTATATTACTAAGCAATTAGCATACTACTTACAAAAGCCCTAAACACATTACTATAAAGTAGTGAAACATTGCTTTATATATTTAAAATATACAATGAATTACTGGCTTCAACTTGGAAGCATGAATGCCTTAAAACTATAAGGCTATTGTGATGTAGACAGACAAATGATAGAAGGACATAAAGTAATAAACAGCTACATCTTTCAATTAGCTAAATCAACCATATCCTAGTCAAGCAAACAACAAAACCTGGTACTACTATCTGTTTACAAAGTAGAGTTACAAGCACTAGTGTATACTACTCAAGAAGCCATTTGGCTCAAACAATTTGCTGAAGAGGTACTACAGACTGTAAAGTCTGACAAAATAACATACAATGCTTGTACTAAACACCTTAATTTACAAAAAGACTTTGTACAATGTTACATTCAAAATGATTACATTAATGTATACTATGTTCAATCACAGAACTAATTAGCAGACATCCTTACAAAAGCTCTCTACATCCTACAGATCAAGTATCTAAACAAACTATTAGGCATACAGTCCTAGTTCTTAATTGATGCTTGAAGGGGAGTATTAGATTGCACTCTGGATTAGGAAATCCCTAATTGCCTTATGTAGAGTTACTGTACTTGGAATGTCTCAGACTATTAGACTTTACTATGTAGTATATAAGGCAGACACTCAAAAAAAGAGAGAGAGTTCAGGGCACTCCTGCTACACTTGTTAAAAATATCAAACCTGGATAGATTAGACATTATAGAGTGTGTTACTTTACTTATCTTAAAGTTAAACCAATACACTGGTTAGCTAAGGTAATGAAACAGTCAGAGTCTCAACTTGCCTGTGACATGTATTAGCACTACAGGGTCTGTAACTGACTCCTGAATCCTATTAGGCTATAACAGTCTGAGTTACAAATAATGGATATCTGGAAAGCTGTGTTGTTACTGTCATAATACAGAACTACAGTACAGGAAACTGTCTACAACTGCTTTAGCTTCTGTATCACATAGTCTGTAGAGACTCTAGAGAGCATCCTGTTAGGACACAAACATTTATCAGTATATATAGTGTGGACCAGGTGTCAAGCCAAGCTTGACATTGCACCCTTTTGGTGAAGAGGTTCTATGTATGGTCCACTATATATGGTAATCCCTCACACATCCATCCTGACTTAGAGTCTTGGACTACTTCCCACATCTTACATAATAAGATATCAGACCACCAGCAAGCAACATTTCATTTGGTAGTGCTGTGAGTCCTTAGTATGTACTGTTATATAATTTTAGTCCTACATGTTCATCTATAGGCAGTAAAGAAAACACATAAAAGAGAAATACTAGATTAAAATAACAAGTTTACATTTGACATATATGCATCAAAAAGTACAATCAGAAACAACTTTAACTGTTGAACTGATAATTTTGTTAACATACTTTTATAACTAATATAAACAAATATACTAAATTTTTAAGAATGCCTTCAACCTCTCCAGCATAAAAGAGTCATGTACTTTGTCCATTAGTGCCCGCCGCTCTACACCTGGAGCCCATACTATATTAGTGTTCCAAGATGCTGGATATCTACTCTCCTTGTGTTTGCCAACCCAGTCAAAATCGATCAGCATAGCACCTCCATCCGGTCTAGAAACGATATTTTGGACTCGGAGGTCGCCGAATACAAGGTCTTGCTCGTGTAGCAGTTTGACTGCCCTCTCCACGTCGTTGTATATCTTCTCGCGATCCCGAAGCTCCTCCTGTGTAAAGTAGAGTGAGGTGCCTTCGACGTAGTCCATAATGACCATGTACATGTCGCCAAAGAGGTGAAT
>NW_006761365.1:0-2474 GCF_000271605.1 Fomitiporia mediterranea MF3/22
AATGCAGAGAGACCTCCTGTTGATATGTAAGAGTAAGCATTATTCAGAAGTGCTGAAGAGCAGCTTTCCCTAAATGTGGAGAGATTTGAAACAGTACACACTATAGATTTCAAATTAACAGAGCATACAGACAATGGACAACAAGATTATCTGTTGAGTACTAAACACAATGTGGCCACCAAGCCTTAGTAGACAATCCTGGAAGGGCCCCTAAGTCTGGAAGTTACTATTAACATGCTAGAGAATAAGTCCTTGTCTGTTGTAGGCTGGAGACAATCTGATGACCCTTTGCCAGGTGATAAGTCCTTGTCTACACTAGGCTGGAGGCACTCTGATGAACTATTACATACAAGTAATGTAGAACAAAGGCATGTACCTGTACTGGCACATATTGTTAGACTGATGTGTACTGTAGAGTAGACACTAGTGAGTGCTTACCTTACTAGGCTCACAGAAGTAGATAATAGTGGTACAGAGAGTGTAAATGCTCAGGAAACTAGTATTAAGGATTCTGTCAGTAAGAACAAGGGTATTAGTAAAGGAACAATACTTTCCTTACAGTAGGAAACGTTCTAGAAGGCTAGAAAGACATTCAGAAACATCCCTAGGCCAGAGACACTGAAAGCTATGAGTAGGCTAGCCAGTCTATTCAATCAAGGAATTGATATTAAGGAATTGAACAAGAGAACTCATAAGTACAATAGTATGTATTAGGAACATGAAGGAAACACTGATTTGGACACAATTGACCTATCTAAACTAACTGGAGACAAGTTAGCTAAATGGATGTATTAGAAAGTATGTTGTCAACACTCAGAAGCTACTAAAGGAATGCCCAAACAATTGGAAGATACTGAAAGCACACATCCTTGAAAGAAAGATCCAGGTAAACCTATACCTAGTAATAAGAAAAGTGTAAGAGCAAATAAAGGAAAAGCTCCAGATATTTGTAATTACAGTCAGGTAGAACTAGACAGTTCCAGCAAAGCAGATTCTGATGTACAAAGAATGTATTTTCAGGAGATAGAGTACAGACAAAATGCAGAATCAGGACAATAGAATTTCAGAAATGAAGGCTATAGTAAGGCTCTCAGAACTCCTCAGGAATTACTGGTTTGTTTCAAACAAGAAACATATTGCCCTAAGATAGAAAATCAAGGCAAGGACACATACTACAGATACAACACCCTAGCAGGGCAAGGAGACACATTGCAGAATGAAATACCTGTATATATACACTATCATACTAATGTTTAAGGATTGACACATACACCCAGCACAAAACACAATATTAAAATGAACAGACTGAACCCAGACATGATACATACAGTTCTAGATGCCTCTAATGACAGTGAAGACAAATCAGAAACTGTGAAAGGCAAAGAGAGTAAGGAAAAGAATTTCCACTACAGTTCTGTACCCCTTATCAAGTGTAGTACAGATAGGAATAGTAAAGGCTACAGAAAAAGAACCACACAAGATACTGCTGAGCCACAAAGCTCAAATACACTGTAGACAAATAGATTTGCATCAGTAAGACCCTCAGACAACCTTGCAAGAAAGAGTTATGTGAATTGTGTGATACAGAGAGTAGAAATTGTAAAAAGGCAGAATCCTGACTCAGATCCAGGTGATAGCTCTTTAGATTCTTTGGATTTGAGTAGATACTCAAGTTCTGACAATAGTAATGATAGTAATACATTATTCAAACCTACAGACATTGATTCAAGTGACTCTGAAGGTACTAAGAAGTGTAAAAAGCTTGCTAAGAGGAAATGGAACAAGGAACTTCTGAAATTGAAGATACAGATGCAGAGTGCAAAACCTATTGTTCCTACAGTATATTCAGGTGAACCTAACCTTCAAAGATACACCAAGTTTGTCATGGAAGTCAACCAGTACATGAAGCAATCAGGTTTACATTATTTCCCTAAAGAACAAGTGAGAGTACTACCTAATTTCATTAAAGGACAAGCTATGGACTTCTATCTACAGAAAATAGGTATGAACAAATCTTGATGGACCTTATCACAATTCTTTAAAGGTCTAATGGACTTTTGTTTCCTATCTAACTTTGTAGAAATGCTTAGGAAAGAGTTTAATACAATGAAACAAGGACACAGAGTCATACAGGAATATTTGTACAATCTAGAAATGAAAGCAATCATCTAGGCAATATTTCTGATAGAGATTTAACTAGGAGAGCATGGGATAGACTTCATCCTAAGTATCAAAGACAATTATGGTTGGATTGTTTGAATCCAGACACAGTTTTGTATGAAGAATTCAAAGACAGGCTTAAGAACATTGAAAAAGCAAATGAAGCTGTTGGAATTAAATAGTATACAGATACTAGAGATTGATTCTATCCTCAGAGTAACAAAGAAGACCATTGAAAAGACAGATGGAAGAAGAACAACTAGAGGAACTACAGGAATGACAATAAGAATCAACCAAAGGACAGGAATTATGAT
>NW_006761366.1:0-2472 GCF_000271605.1 Fomitiporia mediterranea MF3/22
CCTTTCATTTTGGCTAATTTTTATAGCCTACTTTCATGGCTGAAAAGTGAGAGCCACACTTGTGAGTATAGTTTTCCTTTTAATAGTTATAACTAGTTAACTTATTAAAAGGGCTTCTACCTTTGCCTTAGTTGCTATAATTCTGCTTTCAGTGTCAGTCTGCAATATGGACTGTGTGTCCTCTGCCTCCCAGTTCTTCACTAGCTAGCTCTAGCTTGACCAGTATTCAGACTCCCTGACTAAAATAGTACACCCTAAAGACCAAATTTAACTGGTGGGAAGTCATTCCCTCTTGTTTATGGTTTCCAGTTTAGTTACCCCCTTTAGTTTTACTTCTGTTCAGAAGGTGTGTATGGAGCACCTTATTATATGTTCTTATGAGTGTGGAGGAGACATATAATATACTAATACCCTTTTTATCCTTGTATTAGGAGTAATTTTCTGATTTACTCAAATCATGTTGTTATAACAATCTAGTACTTCAGATTTGTTATAAGAATAGTTTAGTGTCTTGTTCAGGACATTACTCACTCAGTTAAGAGCTACCATACTACAATTTTCCCTATTGTAGGAATAGTTTAATGTCTTATTCAGGACTTAACTCACTCAGTTAAGAGCTACCTTACTATAATATTCTCATTGTTCAAGATTTATTATAGGAATAGTTTAATGTCATATTCAGGACCCTATACTACAATATTCTTGTTCCTTAGAATTTTGTAGGAATAGTTTAGTGTCATACTCAGGACATTACTTTCTATTATACCTTTACTGTATCCAGAGTCTGTTGTCCCCTCCTATAGGAGTGACTCCCTTTTTAATAGTTTCCCTCAAGAAGTTTTTGTCTTCCTCACTTTTTGCTTTCAAAAAGTATCCACTCATAATTATTTCCCATGTTCTTCTGACCTATAGTTTGTTGACTGCTTCTGCTTCTTCATACTAGACTATGTATTTCTGTCTTATTTGTTCAATAAGAGCTCTTAGTATCCTGTCTGGATCCATAATATTGTTTATATCTTCTTGAGTAAACTGTGGTTGTATTTCCTGTTGTCTTTCAAGTTGTTGTATAATAGAATCTCCTTGTATAGTATTGTGTTCCTTCATTTTACTATACTCTTCTTCACAATTAGTGTGTTCCTCTTCTAATTGTAGTGTTTTTATATAGTATGTACTATAGTCTTCTTCAGATTCATCTGTATCTCTAGTATTGTTTCTCTTTTTCTAAGGTTGCCATCTCTTATAATTACTAGTTTGTCTCCTTTTGTTATTCAGAGGTTGGTTTTCTGTAGTAGGTTTGTTGTTCAGCTGAAGTTTTTCCAACCCTTCTCTAATTTCTTTTGTACTTGAATCTGAAGCTAGAATACTGAAGTATTCTGAAGACTCTGATTTCCTTTTCATCCAGTCTTTCCACATTTGTTCCTCTTGTAGGACTATGTCTCCTGTGTCCTGTTCTTTAACTAGTATTCTTTTACTTATTAGTAAACCATGCCCTAGCCTCTTTGTTAACCAGTTTTCTAAGTGTGGTGGCTTTACTACTGTTGGATGATTTATGTGAAATTCCCTGATTAACTTTGCTGAATTAGTTAATCCTTTTCCAAATGGTTCCCAAGTATTATCTATGTTTAGATAGCCTAACCATTTGATCAAATATTAATATTTGTTCCTCCTTTTCCTACTATCTAAAATGTTTTCTACTGTGTATTCCCATTCTTTGTTGATTAACTCTGGGTCTGGATTAGTATACACTTGTCTTCCTGGGTATTCCTTTTCTTTATAAGGTATTAACAATCCTGAGTAGAAAACTGGATGAATATTCATCCCTTCTGGTAGTTTTAACTTGTAATTTACTACCCCTATTTGCTTTTCTATTTCAAATGGTCCTATATACCTGTTTGCCAACTTTCTAGTTGGTACTGCTAGATTTAAGTTTTTACTATCTAGTAAAACAAAATCTCCTTCCTTTAATTCTGGAAGGTTTCCTCTGTGTTTGTCAGTATACTTTTTCATTTGTTCCTGTGATTTCTCTATTACTTCTTTAGCATTTGCTTGTACTATCTTTATTTCCTCTAGGTATTTGTCTGCTTCTTCCACATTTGACTTTCTATAATTGAAAGTCATGTTAGGATGTCTTCCATATATCAGGTAAAAGGGTGTATGTTTGGTAGCAGAGTGTTGCTTATTATTATAGGCAAATTCTGCTGTTGGGATAAACTCCTCCCAATCTTCTTGTCTGTAATTAACATAACACCTTAGATATTGTTCTAATTCCTGATTTACTCTCTCTGTTTGTCCATCTGTTTCTGGATGGTAAGTAGTTGATAATGCTTGTTTAATACCTAGTTGTACACATATTTGCTTAGTAAAATTACTAGCAAATTGTGGTCCTCTATCTGTAGTTATTTTCAAAGGTAATCCATGTTTTGAGAAAACATGTTGTATGAATAACTTTGCTGTTTCTTTAGATCTATCTCC
>NW_006761367.1:0-2471 GCF_000271605.1 Fomitiporia mediterranea MF3/22
TCTATTTGATAATGTTTGTTATACTGTTTGTAATATGGTGTTGCAAAATTAATAGCAACTCTCAGTGTTCTGTTATGAATAAACGTTTGATATTGTACTGTATATACCCAGAATTTCATAGGTAATTTTGCTGATAACAGACACATACATATGCTGTTAAAGATAGTCTTATGCATATGTTCCACAACTCTGTTCTGCTGTAGTGTATTGTGTACTGTTAATCTACATATTGTTCCTTGACTTTCAATGTACATAGTAAAGTCTTTACTTAGGAACACTGTATTGTTATCACTTTAGAGAGTTTTAACTCTTATACCATACTGTATAAAGAGTTTCATTGTATGCTTTACATATTCAGTGAAAGCATTGCTTTTATGCTGTATAGGTAGTATAGTTACCCATTATGTAGCATTATCTATAATGGTAAAAAGATATTTGTACTTGCTGTAAGCTTGTACTGGGGCAGGTCCCCATATATCAATATGGAGATGATCTCCATAGGATTGTGCAAGAGGTGTTGTTTGTATTTTTGGTATTTCATTGCATTGTATGTTTGCTTTGATACAATCTGTACACTGTGCATTTTTATTGTCTGTTATCCTTTGACTTATAATCTCAGGATACTCTTGTATGAGTTTGCACAAGTAATCAAAATTAACATGACCCATTCATTGATGTAAATCAACAATAGTGATTGTGTTAATAGATTGTTTATTATGATGAGAAACTATCATATACAAGTTATTTTGTACATGTATTTCACCAATCTTTGTATGAGCAGGAGAATAAATAATACATTTATTGTTTGTTTTTGTTAAAACATATCCTGCTTTACATAATAGTGCTTCACTAACAAGTGTGAAGTTCAGATTAGGATGATAGTATACGTTTTGTAGTGAAATTGTATTCACCTTTGTATGCTCATTGGCTTCGTTTTGTAGTTTTATGTTAAATGTCATTACTCTACTTTTGCTAAGTGTGAATGATGATTTATTCACAATTGTAATGTTTATTAGGGTTGAGTTCCAAACGTTTGTAAGACAGAACAAGTATAGAGTAGTGTGTACATTTGCACCAGAGTCCAATATATCAATACAATGTATTAGTTCAGTATCATTGTAATGTATTGTGTTGATACATATGTTTGGATTGTAATTGAACTCCTTAATGACTTCTTTCATATTGTCAAATGAGTTCATGAAGTTGTCTACTTGCATGACACCTTCCTCTTGTACTTTGAATGCTGAAAATACATTGGATTCAGTAGATAGAGCAGATTGAACAGGTAAGCTGCTGGAACTTGATGCTGAGGCTTCTACAATTGCAGACTCTAGCATTAGTGTTTTATTAACGTCTTCAATGAATGCTGTTTCATTATCATCTCTAATGAATACTGCTGCATTAAGTGCAGGTTGAGACAGTGTAGTAGTAGTAGTAGAAGTAGTAGCTGTTTGCCTATGCTTTTTCTTTCAAGCTTCTGTTGTTTTACTTGTTAGAGGATTTCAGCAGTCTTTTGACATATGCCTGTACTTATTACAGTTGTAGCATTTAACTTTATTGTAAGGCTTTGTTTTGCCTTTAGCTACACTTTTGCCTTTCGTTTGTAGGCTGTCTTGTTCAGTATCTTGTTTTGTTTGAGAGTACTGAGAATGATACTCAGTATATACATTTTGTAATTTGTGTATCAACTTAGCTGGTGTCAGAACGTCTTTCTGAGCCACTGTAACTGTTGGTAGTTGATTATAATGGGTAATCTGCCTGTCTAACATTTAAAGATAAAGAACCTGTCATATAATGCTCTACACAAGAGTAAAGACCAGTTAAACAAACTATAGGTTTAAATTACAAAGACAATATAAACCTAGCTATGTATCTAACAGAATTTAACAAATTCCTCAACAAAGTCTATAACAATCCATTAATGTATTACAATGCTATAATACATATAGACAAAGAACAATAGATCAAAGCTATGAAGAATGAAATACAGTCACTTCAACAATGAAACACATAGATATATGCTATCCCTCCTATGAATACAAATGTAATTGGAACGAAATTTGTCTATAAAATCAAAAGACTGGCTAACAGCCAAATAGACAAATTTAAAGCACAATTTGTAGTGCAAGGATATGCTCAAAAGAATGGAATAGACTTCTATTCTGACAACTTATTTGCTCCAGTAACAAAACTATCAACAGTACAATTATTGTTATTTTGGGCAGCATCTAAGAACTATGAAATACATTAGATAGATGTAAAATCTGCATATCTTTACAGAGAATTAAATGAGGACAAACTCATCTACATGAAACCACTACCAGGCAGGCTACTTACAGATATTAAACCTGGACAGGTGTTACACTTAAATAAAGCATTATACAGATTGAAACAAGTAGGTAGACAATGGTACAAGAAGATTACCAAACTACTGCTTAAGATCAGATTAGAATGAGCTAATTACAATCATG
>NW_006761368.1:0-2470 GCF_000271605.1 Fomitiporia mediterranea MF3/22
AACAATAGTTAGTGAAGTAATGCAATTAGGTGATTGTAATAGTAGAGCCACCTATCAAGCATTAATGAACCACATTTTCCAGCCTTACTTGAGTGACTGGATGGATATCTACCTAGATGACTTAGTGATTTATTCAGACACGATTGAGGATCATATGAGACATCTCAGAACTGTCATTGATATATTGTGTAAGGAGAAATTCTACCTCAGTGAACATAAGATGCAATTGTTCTAGAAAGAATTGAAGATACTAGGCCACATTATCAACAATCAAGGCATTAGAATGGACCCTCATAAAGTCGATTCTATTCAACAATGGAAAGTACCTACTAATAAAGATTTGTTACAAGGTTTCTTAGGATCAGTAGAGTATTTAGCACCCAATATACCTTAGTTACACATTTCTACAGGTATTTTATCAAAAATTGCAGGAGAAACCACATTTTTCAGATGGACATTCACTGAACAGCAAGTGTTTGATCAAATAGTAAAGCTAGTATTGGATTTCAGACACAATCACAGGATAGTATTGGACTATAGTAAGAATGTGCCACCTATCAACATTGTTACAGACGCTTCAGCTTCAGGAATTGGAGGAATAGTCAGTCAAGGTCATGATTGGAAAGATTCCAAGATAGCAGTGTTTTTCTCAGCAAAATTAAACCCTGCACAACAGAATTACCCAGTACACAATGTAGAATTACTAGCAGGAGTAGAAACTATGCTAAGACACAAGAATCTACTACAAGGAATGCATTTCTTTTGGTATACCAATCACAGAGTGTTAGAACACATTCTAAGGCAACCAGTATTAAGTGGAAGACAAGCCAGATAGCTAGAGAAAATATCAGACTTCGATTTCACTGTAAAATACATTCCAGGCACTACAAACATTCTTGCAGACGTGTTATCACACATATACTCAGGAGATTTACCAGGAACAACTCAATCTCAGCAAGAATATACACTGCAACTTGATAACAATGATCTATCAAGGATTAATCAAGTCAGGAATAACATTTCACAGCTGTTAGAGATACAGGATACTGTATATATTGAGGCTAGATTAGCAGCAGTAAGGAAAACTTCACCTTGAGGATTGATTGCAAGTCAACTGTACAGTAGAAAGGCTAGATTAATTACCAGACATGCTAGAAACTCACAGACAGACCTCCAAACAGAGGGCAGGCCTGCTACAAGGACTAGAAGCCAGTTTACAATACCAGAGAACACAGAGCAAGATCAGGAAACGGATATGCACAGTGAGGTATTGGAAACACTGCCTCAGAACACTGAACAATCAGATTTGTATGAAATAAATTCACCTGTGAATGTACCAGACACTGGAAGTAATACACAAGGATACAGACATTCAGACAATGATATTAGATCAGAAATTAATGATCAGAACGTCCCAGTACCAAAGAACACTACTGATCAACTCTGGAACTCGATTGAACCACAGTTACCTAATATAATAGCTCAATCTTCACCAGATTTACAATTCCCAGAATGTCTCAAAGGCAGATATCATGAGGATAACTTCTTCAATCAGATATTACAAGATCTGAAGTACTTCCAGAATTTTCATGTCGAAAATGGACTCATATTTTGCCAGGAGGGTAAGAGGTACATACTTTACATACCTAGAATTCTAATACACAACAGAAATGCTAGGGAAATTGTAATAGAGCATGCACATTCTATTTTGGCACACCTAGGACTGCAAAAGACACTTTCATACCTTAGAGAACAAGTTTGGTGGAAAGATATGATCATAGACATTAATTCCTACTGTGATTTGTGTCATACATGCAAGATCAGCAAACCTAACAATCAGAAACCGTTTGGTTTACTACATCTGCTCTCAGTACCTAATAGGCCTTGGGAAGGCATAGGAATGGACTTTGTTGGACCTTTTCCCAAATCGAAGAACTGTTTGGGACCTTTTGATATGATTTGTACAGTTATTTGTCTATTAACTAGTATAGTACACATTATTCCTACTAGGCAAACATACAGAGCAAGAGAAATTGTAGAGATAGTATTTGAAAACGTCTATAAACTGTATGGACTGCCTAATTACATTGTTAGCAACTGTGATTCCCTATTCACCAGTACGTTTTGGAGAAGATTACATGAACTTATAGGTATTAAATTGAAGCTATTGAGTGTATATCATCCACAGACCAATGGATCGACTGAGAGAATGAACAGAACAATTACTCAGATGCTCAGACAGTGTATTTCTCCTAAACAAAAGGATTGGATACATAAACTACCTATGATCAAGTACACTATCAATACAGCAAGGTCAGAAACTACAGGATACACACTATTCTTTCTAAATTACAGTCAGATACTAAGGAACTTGATATGGAACAACCCCAGGAAGGATGAATATCCTAGAGTAAGGACTTATGCTCAGAAAGTAAAGGATGCAATACTACAGGCACACAATACAATCCTT
>NW_006761369.1:0-2469 GCF_000271605.1 Fomitiporia mediterranea MF3/22
ATAATTTTAAGACTCTGTACATAATTTATAACAGTTAATAGTATGTACTGTAGAATTATTATGTCTGAAATAATTGTTATTCTTACTGTTCCATTCTCAAACTTGTAAAATATTAGTTCAAATAGCCCACCAATTCTTATAATATAATAGTATAACATTCTACAAGTAATAATAGTAATTTACAGTACTTAATTATAATTTTTGGTGACCAATTGCAAATGCTACAGCTTTTACATGTTTAGAAAAGGTATTATGAGAATCATCAAAAAAGTACAGTTCTCCTTATATAATTCCAAGTATTTATTTTATCTCTATTTTTTTTACAGATATATACTATAACAGTAAAAATATAATTTTTAAATACTTTACATACATATAAAATAACACTTGTAAGGAGTAATCTACAAATCTTTTGAGTTTTAGTTAAAGTGAACATCTTGCAACACAAATCATGTGATATATTGCCATTCTAAGAAATTATGCAAGTAGCAGTAAAGAAATATCCAATTCTTCAAAGAAATACCTTCTTGAATTGAAGGGGAGAAAATGGATAATATGCACAAAAAATTAATAACTAAATATAAACAACAGAACAGAAAGTATAACACTATGCATGCTACAAAAAATAGAATAACAAAATGTACAGATTAAGCACTGACTAAGTGATAGAAGTTACAGACAGACATAACAGATCATAAAGGTAAATCATTCGGTACAAAGCAAAATTACATTGATCAGAACTAAATAACAGAAGTCAACACAATGTATGATTGAACTTCAATGTTAAATAAATAATGATTCTACTACGAAACAAATGCTCATACTTGGTGAATAATATTAATATGATAATATAATTAACTTAACAGTGTTTAATATGAAAATAAATGATATACAGACAATTATCACATCATATAACAAAATAATTCATCAACTCAGACTATAGTTCATGGATAAAAGTGATGAATAACGAAAATAATACTTCGGAACATACATAAAACAATAAATAATATATCTATATGATAATACAAATATAATTGTGATATAATTCACAACTACAATGAACAATACACAGATAATAACTATATAAACAAGTATGGAGCACATACATATAATTAAATAAAACTATTAAATTGATTCTTGTACAAACAATTAATTTGCCCTCACTGTACAATTAATACAAGTGTGAACAGCATTATAATACTATGAAATACATTGGATAGATACTAATAGGTACATTTATACAATGATTCAAATAAAATAAATAAAACTGATATATAAAACGTTTTACCTAGCAAACCAATTAACAAATAAAACAATGAACAAATACTACAATTGCACATAGCACTAGATTAACTAAAGAACACTAGGAGACAATTATAGTAAACATAATCCAATATATCAATTATATGCAGATTGTGTTACAATACATCATTCTTTGCAAAAGAAAAAGTAAAGAACAATAGCCATAACATACACATATATATACACAATACTACAATCGCGACAATTCACAATAAAATTGTTAATAATAAATAATATGAACACACAATACAAATGATTTACAACAGATAACTATGTTGGCTATTAAAGAAACAATGCAACAGATTGCATAGTTACTCAGGATGCATCAGAAACAATCAATTAACAAATATAATGTTAATAAATTAATACATAACTATAAACAATAATGTAAAGCAAACGAACAAACAATACATTCATGATATAATACATACACAATGCACCTAGACACATAGCAAGATGCCTGCAGCCAGACATAACATCTATGTAACAAATATATGTTAGTATAAAACCTCATTGATCTCAGAATGAAGCAATCTGGTAAAAACAAATATTATTATTGATATTACTGATATACAATTGATGTAAAGCTTCAATCTGAAGACATAAATCAGCTATTGCTGAATGCTTAACATATATACAAATGTAGACGAACATGGACAGTAATGATTAAAGAAGGATATTATTGTAACATTGAATATACATTTTACTAGTATGATTCATTAGTTTCACAGCAAAGTAAAAAGGAAATTACTAGAGTACTCAAACAAACTTAATAACAAACAATATGACTGAATAACAAACAATAAAACGAAACAAACAATTACATTTATGATTTAAATATGTGCATATATGTACCTATGCATGCCAACAAGATTCTGCAGGTCTCTGAAGCATTTACAAATTATTTAATAACATTTACAAACAATCTATTGTGATAACAATGCTGTTATTGAACAGTATATTACAAACAAACGAACTAATTAAATATAATTAATATAACATTGGACAAACTTAACACAAAGTGGATAACATTTGGAACAGACAGCACACAGAACAGACAATGCATTACTACAATGCTAATAATATTATTATTAACTACATCAAGTTATAAACGCGTTACACGAACGAACAATTGTACAATACAGTTATAATGATTAAACTATTTAT
>NW_006761370.1:0-2469 GCF_000271605.1 Fomitiporia mediterranea MF3/22
GCCTTACTTGGGTGACTGGATGGATATCTACCTAGATGACTTAGTGATTTATTCAGACACGATTGAGGATCATATGTGACATCTTAGAACTGTCATTAATATATTGTGTAAGGAAAAATTCTACCTCAGTGAACATAAGATGCAATTGTTCCAGAAAGAACTAAAGATACTAGGACACATTATCAATGATCAAGGCATTAGAATGGACCCTCATAAAGTTGATTCTATTCAACAATGGAAAGTACCTACTAATAAAGATTTGTTACAAGGTTTCTTAGGATCAGTAGGGTATTTAGCACCCAATATACCTCAGTTACACATTTCTACAGGTATTTTATCAAAAATTGCAGGAGAAACCACATTTTTCAGATAGACATTCACTGAACAGTAAGTGTTTGATCAAATAGTAAAGCTAGTATTGGATTTCAGGCATAATCACAGGATAGTATTGGACTACAGTAAGAATGCACCACCTATCAACATTGTTACAGACACTTCAGCTTCAGGAATTGGAGGAATAGTCAGCCAAGGTTATGATTGGAAAGATTCCAAGATAGCAGTGTTTTTCTCAGCAAAATTAAACCCTGTGCAACAGAATTACCTAGTACACAATGTAGAATTACTAGCAGGAGTAGAAACTATGCTAAGATACAAGAATCTACTACAAGGAATGTATTTCTTTTGGTATACCAATCACAGAGTGTTAGAACACATTCTAAGGCAACTAGTATTAAATGGAAGACAAGCCAGATGGTTAGAGAAGATATCAGACTTCGATTTCACTGTAAAATACATTCCAGGCACTACAAACATTCTTGCAGACACATTATCACACATATACTCAGGAGATTTACCAGGAACAACTTGATCTCAGCAAGAATATACACTACAACTTGACAACAATGATCTATCAAGGATTAATCAAGTCAGGAATAACATTTCACAGCTGTTAGAGATACAGGATACTGTATATATTGAGGCTAGACTAGTAGCAGTAAGGAAAACTTCACCTCAAGGATTGATTGCAAGTCAACTGTGTAGCAGAAAGGCTAGATTAATTACCAGACATGCTAGAAACTCACAGACAGACCTCCAAACAGAGGGCAGGCCTGCTACAAGGACTAGAAGCCAGTTTACAATACTAGAGAATACAGAGTGAGATCAGGAAACGGATACACACAGTAAGGTATCAGAAATGCTGCCTCAGGACACTGAACAATCAGATTTGTATGAAATAAATTCACCTGCAAACGTACCAGACACTAGAAGTAATATGCAAGGATACAGACATTCAGACAATGATATTAGATTGGAAATTAATGATCAGAACGTCCCAGTACTAAAGAACACTACTGATCAACTCTGGAACTCAATTGAACCTCAATTACCTGATATAATAGCTCAATCTTCACTGGATTTACAATTCCCAGAATGTCTCAAAGGCAGATATCATGAAGATAACTTCTTCAATCAGATATTACAAGATCCAAAGCACTTCCAGAATTTTCATGTTGAAAATGGACTCATATTTTGCTAGGAGGGTGAGAGGTACATACTTTGCATACTTAGAATTCTAATACACAACAGAAACACTAGGGAAATTGTAATAGAGCACACACATTCTATTTTGGCACACCTAGGACTGTGAAAGACACTTTCATACCTTAGAGAACAAGTTTGGTAGAAGGATATGATCATAGACATTAATTCCTACTGTGATTCGTGTCATACATGCAAGATCAGCAAACCTAACAATCAGAAACTGTTTGGTCTACTACATCCGCTCTCAGTACCTAATAGGCCTTGGGAAGGCATAGGAATGGACTTTGTTGAACCTTTTCCTGAATCAAAGAACTGTTTAGGACCTTTTGATATGATTTGTACAGTTATTTGTTTATTAACTGGTATGGTACACATTATTCCTACTAGGCAAACATACAGAGTAAGAGAAATTGTAGAGATAGTATTTGAAAACGTCTATAAACTGTATGGATTGCCTAATTACATTGTTAGCAACTGTGATTCCCTATTCACCAGTACGTTTTGGAGAAGATTACATGAACTTATAGGTATTAAATTGAAGCTATTGAGCACATATCATCCACAGACTGATGGATTGACTGAGAGAATGAACAGAACAATTACTCAGATGCTCAGACAGTGTATTTCTCCTAAACAAAAGGATTGGATACATAAACTACCTATGATTGAGTACACTATCAATACAGTAAGGTCAGAAACTACAGGATATGCACTATTCTTTCTAAATTACAGTTGGATGCTAAGGAACTTGATATGGAACAACCCTAGGAAGGATGAATATCCCAGAGTAAGGACTTACACTCAGAAAGTAAAGGATACAATACTACAGGCACACAATACAATCCTTCAGGCAAGGGTAAAGCAAACTAGACATGCTAATAGATGCAGACGACCCTCTTCATTTGAATTGAACAATCTAGTGTATGT
>NW_006761371.1:0-2466 GCF_000271605.1 Fomitiporia mediterranea MF3/22
AGATAGAAGTCCATAGCTTGTCCTTTAATGAAATTAGGTAGTACTCCCACTTGTTCTTTAGGGAAATAATGTAAACCTGATTGCTTCATGTACTGATTGACTTCCATGACAAACTTGGTGTATCTTTGAAGGTTAGGTTCACCTGAATAAACTGTAGGAACGATAGGTTTTGTGCTCTGCATCTGTATCTTCAATTTCAGAAGTTCCTTGTTCCATTTCCTCTTGGCAAGCTTTTTACACTTCTTAGTACCTTCAGAGTCGCTTGAATCAATGTCTGTAGGTTCGAATAATGCATTGCTATCATTGCTATCGTCAGAACTTGAGTATCTGCTCGAATCCGAAGAATCCAAAGAGCTATTGCCTGGATCCAGGTCAGGATCCTGCCTTTTTATGATTTCTGCTCTCTGTATTGCATGATTCACATAACTCTTTCTTGCAAGGTTGTCTGAGGGTCTCACTGATGTGAATCTATTTGTCTGTAGTGTATTTGCACTTTGTGGCTCAGCAGTATCTTGTGTGGTTCTTTTTCTGTGGCCTTTGCTATTCCTATCTGTGCTGTGCTTGATAGGGGGTACAGAACTGTGGTGGAAATTCTTTTCCTTGCTCTCTTTGCCTTTCGCAGTTTCTGATTCGTCTTCACTGTCATCAGAGGCATCTGGAACTGTATGTATCACGTCTGGGTTCAGTCTGTTCATTTTAATATTGTGTTTCACACTGGGTGTATGTGTCAATCCTTGAACATTAGTATGATGGTGCATATATGCAGGTATTTTATTCTGCAATGTGTCTCCTTGCCCTGCTAGGGTGTCGTATCTGTAGTATGTGTCCTTGCTTTGATTTTCTATCTTGGGGCAATACGTTTCTTGCTTGAAACGAACTGGTAATTCCTGAGGAGTTCTGGGAGCCTTGCTGTAGCCTTCATTTCTGAAATTCCATTGTCCTGATTCTGCATTTCGTCTGTGCTCTATCTCCTGAAAATACATTCTTTGTACATCAGAATCTGCTTTGCTGTAACTGTCTAGTTCTACCTGACTGTAATTACAAATGTCTGGAGCTTTTCCTTTATTTGCTCTTACACTTTTCTTATTGCTAGGTACAGGTTTACCTGGATCTTTCTTCCAAGGACGTGTGCTTTCAAACGGTGGAGCATCTTCCAATCGTTTGGGCATTCCCTTAGTGGCTTCTGGGTGTTGACAACGTACTTTCTGATACATCCATTTAGCTAACTTGTCTCCAGTTAGTTTAGATGGATTGATTGTGTCCAAATCAATGTTTCTTTCATGTTCCTGATGCATACTATTGTACTTATGAGTTCTCTTGTTCAATTCCTCAATATCAATTCCTTGATTGAATGGACTGGCTAGCCTACTCATGGCTTTCAGTGTCTCTGGCCTAGGGACGTTTCTGAATGTCTTTCTGGCCTTCTGGAACGTTTCCTGCTGTAAGGAAAGTGTTGTTCCTTTACTGATACCCTTGTTCTTACTGACAGAATCCTCAATGCCAGTTTCCTGAGCATTTACACTCTCTGTACTACTATTATCTACTTCTGTGAGCCCAGTAAGGTAAGCACTCACTAGTGTCTGCTCTATGGTGTGTATTGGTCTAACAATATGCACTGGTACAGGTACATGCCTTTGTTCTATGTTACTTGTATGTAATAGTTCATCAGGGTGCCTCCAGCCTAGTGTAGACAAGGACTTATCACCTGGCAAAGGGTCATCAGATTGCCTCCAGCCTGCAACAGATGAGGACTTATTCTCTGGCATGTTAATAGCAACTTCCAGACTTGGGGGCCCTTCCAGGATTGTCTGCTGAGGCTTGGTGGCCACATTGTGTTCAGTACTCAACGGATAATCTTGTTGTCCATTGTCTGTATGCTCTGTTAATTCGAAATCTGTAGTGTGCACTGTTTTGAATCTCTCTGCATTCGGGGAAAGCTGCTCTTCAGCACTTCCGAATGATGCTTGCCTCTTGTGATATTGATGAGGAGGTCTCTCTGCATTGAGGGGAACAATTCGTTTGCGTCCCTTGAGCATTCTGAGTATCCTAGTAGCCATAGTGAGAGTATATGTGTCTCTAATTTAGATTTGCAAACTACTCACTGATTTCTTTGAATTCGAAGGAGTACTGGGCAATGTGAGGAACGTATTAGGGTGATCAAGCCCTCAGTTCTGGTCGTCAAAGCCCAGTGGGTTTATGGAAAGGTGGGTTCAGTCAAAAATGTGTAAGGATAGGTATACTAGCCTTATGCGAAGATTCTCTCTTTACCAGCACACTCAACTACTGACTGGGATAACCTAGTAATTGAGCACTGAGAAGGAGAAAGAATCCCCTAACCCTTAGCTCGAAAACCCTTTATATATGTGTATACACGTGTAGTAGGATACAGGGTAGTCTAGTGAACAAAAAGGAAAACACCCACAAGCACCTACAACACATGTTGTGCAAATGCACAGGTAGTACAAT
>NW_006761372.1:0-2460 GCF_000271605.1 Fomitiporia mediterranea MF3/22
ACATATGTCTGGCTCTAACAGTTCTGAGCCCTCAGATCAATCTGCCTGTAATTCATGATCAATCTGTTCTAATAGACATTAGAGAAGCCTGAAAGTAAGGAGCATGCTTTACCTGTAGAAAGTCAGGGCACCAAATTAAGGACTGCCTACAGAAGCAATAGTATATCTGTCAGGTTATTAGAGTAATGACAAGTGACAAGTAGGATTTGTGGTAAGAAGCCTTCTCTACAAATCCAGAAGTCACCTTAGAACTCTTAGACCCTGACTATGTACCCCAGGATTTTGTAGAGGCCCAACAGTGAATGTAGTGCTGAAGGGCTATAACTCAGATTTTTTAATAGCTACTTTTGATTCAATGGACACTGTAGGATTAGAAGTAAATAAAGTAAGAAAAGTAGAAAAAGTAGAAAAAGTAGAAAAAATAAATCAACAAAATTATTTATTAGAAAGAAAAAAGTCAAAAACAAAAGTAGATAGTTCTCCTATTTCTTCTGATTCTTTTGATTCTTCTCTTTACACTTTATCTGAGTCTAAATCTGTACAATCTGACCTGCTACTTCTACATTCTAAGATCTCAGAATGTTTGGAATGTTACCCAGCCCTATTTACTACTCAGTAGTTTGTCTGTAGTATCAAGCAGGGATGGCCTCAGCTGAGTTCACAGCTAAGGACATGGGTCTGTCCTTGTTGAAAGAGAGAGGTTAATGAGGAAATGTTAGTGTATATACTCACCCTCTCAGACAACAAGGCTACACAAGCTGTACATTCCCTTCAGAACAAGTAGTAGTTCATCTGAGGACATTCTGAGTACTAGCTCCAAGTCCCTGTCCTCTTGGCTCCCTTCTCAGGATCCCCCCAGATCCAAACAACAGTTCTGGTAGACAGTGGATGTACTAGTTCATGTATTAATAAGGCCTTTGTGTGGGAACACCACCTCCCTACTTGATACATTCTACTTCTGATCCTAGTATACAATACAGACAGAACCCTGAACCAGAATGGTTAGATCACTGAGTTTGTCCAACTACAGATGACCATTCAGGATTATGAGGAAAGTATTGAGTTCAGAGTCACCAACCTTGGAAAGATGGACGTCTTCATTGGATTCAAATGGCTTAAGGCTCACAACCCTACTATTGACTGGTTGGAGTAGACACTTGTGTTTGATTAGTGTCCTGAGTCTTGTGGCTACCTTGTACTACTGTTCTGAGTAGATGTAGACACTTCCAATGTTACTAACAGTTCTGATGAAGGTGACCAGTTGTTCTTCTTTGACTAGGATAGATATGTGGATACATATTCCAGTCAAGGCAGAATAGAGTCAATCTGAAGAATGTCTGAGACAGAACCAGTCCAGAACCCTCTCAGAACAACTCTACTACAGAATGTACACAGACTCAACCTACTAGATTTTGTCTGAGAGTTCTCTAAAGTCTTTAGTGAAGAGGAATTTGACCAGCTTCCTGAACACTGTCTCTAGGACTATACAATTGAATTGACTGAGGGTTTCCAACCCAAGGATTGTAAGGTCTACCTACTCAACAGAGACAAGTAGGAGGTGCTCAACAAGTTCCTTCAGGAAAATCTTCAGAACAGTTAGATCTGACCCTCAAAGTCCTCTATAGCCTCCCCTTTCTTCTTTGTCAAAAAGAAAGATGGGAAGCTCCACCCAGTCCAGGATTATTGTTGTCTTAATAAGGGTACTGTCAAAAACAAGTACCTGCTCCCTCTGATTCAGGAGCTCATTGATAAGACACATACATTCAGGGTTTTCACTAAGTTAGATGTTTGATAGGGATACAATAATATTTGGATCTGAGACAGAGATGAATGGAAGGCTGTATTCTAAACCAATCACAGATTGTACAAACTGACTGTAATGTTCTTCAGACTAACCAACTTGCTTACAACATTCCAGTCATTCATGAATCACATCCTTACAGATCTGATTGACTTAGAGCACATTAGTGTGTATCTGGACAACATTCTGATCTTCACCCAGACAGTCAAGCACCATTACTGACTAATCTGAGTAGTTCTACAACAGCTCTGAGATAATAAACTGTTCCTCTAAGAAGTAAAGTACTCTTTTACACAGGAGTCAGTAGATTATCTGGGCTTTGTAATTGGTGGAGGAGAGGTCTGTATAGATCCAGCAAAGGTGACTGTAGTTTAGAACTGGCTACAACCTCAGAACCTGAAACAGGTCCAAGCATTCCTTAGGTTTGTAAACTACTACCAACACTTCATTCAAGGCTTTAGTACTATTACCCAGCCCCTTTATGATCTTACTAGCAAGGATGTTCCTTAGTAATAGAATGATTAGTAGTAGTCTGTGTTTGAGTCCCTCAAGTAGGCTATCACTAGCAAGCCTGTATTAGCAGTTCCAACAGTTGTAGACAAGTTCTGAGTCAAAGCCAACTCTTCTGACTTTACAAATAGAGCAGTACTGTCCCAGTT
>NW_006761373.1:0-2460 GCF_000271605.1 Fomitiporia mediterranea MF3/22
GTGGTTGTATTTCTTACTGTCTTTCAAGTTGTTGTATAATAGAATCTCCTTGTATAGTATTGTGTTCCTTCATTTTACTATACTCTTCCTCACAATTAGTGTGTTCCTCTTCTAATTGTAATGTTTTTATATAGTATGTACTATAGTCTTCTTCAGATTCATCTGTATCCCAAGTATTGTTTCTCTTTTTCTGAGGTTGCCATCTCTTGTAATTACTAGTTTGTCTCCTTTTGTTGTTCAGAGGTTGGTTTTCTGTAGTAGGTTTGTTGTTCAGCTGAAGTTTTTCCAACCCTTCTCTAATTTCTTTTGTGCTTGAATCTGAAGCTAGAATACTAAAGTATTCTGAAGACTCTGATTTCCTTTTCATCCAGTCTTTCCACATTTGTTCTTCTTGTAGAACTATGTCTCCTGTGTCCTGTTCTTTAACTAGTATTCTTTTACTTATTAGTAAACCATACCCTAGTCTCTTTGTTAACCAGTTTTCTAAGTGTGGTGGCTTTACTACTGTTGAATGATTTATGTGAAACTCCCTGATTAACTTTGCTGAATTAGTTAATCCTTTTCCAAATGGTTCCCAAGTATTATATATGTCTAGATAGTCTAACCATTTGATCAAATATTGATATTTGTTCCTCCTCTTCCTACTATCTAATATGTTTTCTACTGTGTATTCCCATTCTTTGTTAATTAACTCTGGGTCTGGATTAGTATACACTTGTCTTCCTGGGTATTCCTTTTCTTTATAAGGTATTAACAATCCTGAGTAGAAAACTGGATGAATATTCATCCCTTCTGGTAGTTTTAACTTGTAATTTACTACCCCTATTTGTTTTTCTATTTCAAATGGTCCTATATACCTGTTTGCCAACTTTCTAGTTGGTACTACTAGATTTAAGTTTTTACTATCTAGTAAAACAAAATCTCCTTCCTTTAATTCTGGAAGATTTCCTCTGTGTTTGTCAGTATACTTTTTCATTTGTTCCTGTGATTTCTCTATTACTTCCTTAGCATTTGCTTGTACTATCTTTATTTCTTCTAGGTATTTGTCTACTTCTTCCACATTTGACTTTCTATAATTGAAAGTCATGTTAGAATGTCTTCCATATATCAGGTAAAAGGGTGTATGTTTGGTAGCAGAGTGTTGCTTATTATTATAGGCAAATTCTGCTGTTGGGATAAACTCCTCCCAATCTTCTTGTCTGTAATTAACATAACACCTTAGATACTGTTCTAATTCCTGATTTACTCTCTCTGTTTGTCCATCTGTCTCTAGATGGTAAGCAGTTGATAATACTTGTTTAATACCTAATTGTACACATATTTGCTTAGTAAAGTTACTAGCAAATTGTGGTCCTCTATCTGTAGTTATTTTCAAAGGTAATCCATGTTTTGAGAAAACATGTTGTATGAATAACTTTACTGTTTCTTTAGAATCTATTTCCTTTTTACAGAGGATGAAGATTCCCATCTTTGAAAATCTGTCTACAATTATCAGTACTACATCTTTACCAGTTTGTGTAATTGGTAGTCCTGTTATAAAGTCTGCTGTAACATGTTCCCAGGGTCCTGTTGGAATTTTCAATAGTTGTAATGGTGGTTGTGTTTTTCCTCTCTTGTGTTTTGTCTTTTGACATATTACACAAGTATCTACATATTCTTTTATCCAGTTAGTTATTCCTGGCCAATAATATGTTCTCTTTACTAATTCCAAAGTCTTTCTGAGTCCTGGATGTCTAGTTATAACACTATCATGATATTGTTGAACAATTCTGACTTTTTCTTCCTGTTTACCTTCTCTTAGTAACAGTATTTTATTACTATAATTAGTTCCTGAGTCTGTTTCTGTAGTTTCTTCTACTGTTATTGTTTTAATGTGTATCTCTGACTCTTTGAACATTTCCTGAGGGAGTAATACAACTTCCTGATTATCTTTTTCTTCCAGCTCATAGTCAGGTCTTCTAGAGAGTGTATCTGCTCTATTTTTCTTGCCTGCTCTGTATTCTATTTTGAAGTTGTATCTGCTTAGTTCTAGTGCCCATCTTGCTTGTCTTCTGTTTAGTTGCTTTTTATTTTGAAAGGTTTTCAAATTAGACTAGTCAGTTATTATTCTAATTTGATGTTTGGCTCCTTCTAAATAATGTCTCTAGTTTGCTAATGCCTTTATAATGGCATATAATTCCTTATCTGGTGCTGTATAATTTCTTTCCTGTTTACTAAAAGTTGAAGAATAATAAGCTATAGGATGTAATTCTTTATCCTCCTGTTCTTGTGATAGTATTGCTGAACATGCAAAATCTGATGCATCAGTTTCTACTACAAACTGCTTTTCATAGTTTGGCCTTGCTAATACTGGTACTTTAGCAAATGCTTCTTTTATAGCTTTAAAAGAGGTGTCTTGAGTGTCTCCCTATGTAAAAGTTCTCTTCTGTGATAGTAAACTTAATAATGGTTTCACTTTTT
>NW_006761374.1:0-2459 GCF_000271605.1 Fomitiporia mediterranea MF3/22
CAATTGTGTGTTGTGTTGACTTCTGTTATTTAGTTCCAATTAATGTAGTTTTGCTTTGTACTGAATGATTTACCTTTATGATCTGTTATGTCTGTCTGTAACTTCTATCACTTAGTCAGTACTTAGTCTGTGCATTTTGTTATTCTATTTTTCATAGTGTCTGTAGTGTTATACTTTCCATTCTGTTGTTTATATTTAGTTATTAATTTTTTGTACATATTATCCATTTTCTCCCCTTCAATTCAAGAAGGTATTTCTTTGAAGAATTGGATATTTCTTTAACGTTTATTAATCATTGTTATAATATAATATTTATATATAATAATTGTAATTGCTTTCATGGTTCAATTTCTAATTATTAGTATTTTAAAGTAGTGTGTAACATTTGTTATGTTCTATAATGAGTAATTTAAATGTTATTACTATTATATCTTTGTTACTGTTAACATTCGTCAACTTATATAATGTGTATTTTGTTCATTATAGTAGATAGGTACACATTATGTATAATATACAAGTTTTGTTTGTGCTCATTATCTTTTATTAATAATTGTTCATAACTATGAATGAATATTTTGTTTTTGTGTTGAAAACATATGGTAATTCGTTTGTTTCTGTATAATATTTGTTTAATAACATTGTAATTATTATTTATGTAGTACTTTTAGTAAATGTACTGAGTTCTATTAAGTACACTCACGTCTGTTATTGCCTATTTTATATTATACTGTCTGAGATAATAGCTTAAACATTTTATTAATTTATTTAATCATATTATATTATGATTGTTTTCAATCGTAATTATTATAATAATGTGTTTGTAATAATAATATTTGTATTATTTGTTGTAATAGCCTTATCAGCTTAATACTTTGCTCCTACAAGCTATGTTGTCACAATGTAAATTTAATAATTGTTTGTTAAGGTATATATACTGTACAGTTGATGTTACTGTTACAACTTCAAAATTTATTATATAATCAGCTGCTGTGATAACACGTTCTGTGTAATTAAGTTGTATTGTTACATTGTTTTGAGTATATTAGAGATATAATTCTTTTGTTCATCATTAGTATACATTTACACAATTGTATTAATGTGTAAAGTAGTATCATTTGTTTAATAATTATAATTTTGCACTTGTCTTGTACTGTAATCAGTATTTATACATTATAACATTATTCTTTCATACATAGTTAGTTTATACACTCTGTAGTGTTGTTTTTTGGTTTGTAGTTATTCATTATACTTTTGTATATCTGTACTCATCTGTATATCTTAGATATGTGTATTATATTCAGTATCTGATAAGTAATTGTGATATCTGACATGTAACCACTGAATCTGATATGTTACATATAATTGCTCAACCATAATATGTGTTAGTTATTATATTGTTCTGTATTCGTTCTGTTAGTTCTATCTGTATTATTATCATTATTATTGTTATTATTATTGTTATTATAGTGACTGCAATTGTATTATTGTTTATAATACATGTTAAATGTTTTATTTATTTGATTTAATATGCTGTTTAGCATATATGTGCTCGTTTTGAGCATTAATTGTTTGGCTGTGATATTACTATATGTGTTATTATTTGATTTATGCTATAACATATGTGTGCTTGTTGACAGTGTCAATCATTTGTACTATTGTAATGTTAATAGTAGAAGAGTAGCATTTGCTTTATTAATCTTTTAACGTTTGTCTGTAGTATGATCAGTTAATTTATTATAACATGATCTCTGTGATATTATAGAATATTTTAGCATTTAATAATTGTAGTAAGTAATACTCATCATAGTTTCAATGTTGCCTGCATAGATTATGTTACTACTAAGCTAATGATCATAATCACTAAAATGACAATCATATAATGTCTAGGTTGTATGTAGTACAGTAGATTGTGTGTCTACAGCATATTGATTCACATTTGGGATACTCAGACAGGTGAGTCAAGTTCTGTATTATAGTATGTTACATATGTGTATGTGATACATAGAACTGTATAGAGTATAGATGTGGTAGAGTGTAGATAAAGTATAGACAGGGAGCACAAGGCTCATAACCTGTTAAGAAAGGGGAAAGAGGTTATGTAAGAGGCTTAGAGGGATCACACAAAGAGGGGGGATAGTGGACTCAGCTTACTCTCTTACAGCTTGCTTTATTGTCTGTTGATTAGTTAGTCTATATATACTATGTAGGTATGTCTCAGATATAGAATGTATGATGGAAGGTATTCCATCATTGTTTGTCATTGCTTGTAATGTAGTTTATATCATCTAAGACATACTCTTGTGTAGTCTTGTCTTAACAACCAGCTTAGTATCTACTATGTACTCTACTTTGTATTCTGGTTTAGAACTAATGAGTTCTGGTAGAGACAGTAAGGGTCTTTATTGTGAAGGAAAACCTGGATTGTAGTACTAAGACAGTAGAACCTTATTAAACACTAG
>NW_006761375.1:0-2453 GCF_000271605.1 Fomitiporia mediterranea MF3/22
GCTTTTCCATTACCACGGAGTTACACGTTTCTTTTTCGAGGGTCGAGTTTATCGGGCAGGCCTGAATCCAACATTGGTCAGAAAGGAGGTATTTAGTTGGAGCCTGATAGATCTCGATGAAAGGGCAGCAGAGCCACCAGCATTTCTCACAGAGAAAGATTGCCACATCTTTCCCATCCAGGCCTCGTCGCCAAACATAAAGCGATATAAAACTTGGCTGAAGAGCGTGATGGGTATATTTGGGGTATGCCACTGTGGACACTCGAAGAAATGATGCGAGGGTGTGTGTTTGTACTTTGACAGTTCAACTAATACGATACTAATTTTACTACAGTTTGGAGATACATAGAATATTCATTCCATTTATGAACGCACTACGTGAGGCACTCAATATCGAATCGGAGGCTGGCGTGCAAACTTGCACCATGCTCGGTGCTGTTGCGCGAGAGGAAAGCAAACCTGGCTGCACTGAATCAGACAATTCTGACGACAATAATGCGATGCTTGTTGACAGCGACAATACGGCACAAATGAACCTGTCATACGCTGGCTCGAGGGTTCCAGAGCCTACCAAAGAAGGTGCGACAGTTATTAAAGGAATGAATGCTGTTGTCAAGGAGGATGCTATCAGTAGTTCCATGAGGTTTGCGAAGGACGACAAAGGCAATAGGAACAACGCGGAGACAGTGTTCAAATTGCTGGTAAAGGATGCAGTCCATCGATATGGTGAAGCTGCTCGTGATATTAAGAGTGCTGTCTTCGACGGGTTTGCGCAAGCCGAAAAGAAGTATCGAGCAGCGCTCACCTTGGATACAGTGACTCTTGACGCGCTCATAGATGCACTAGCATGTATAGGAACAGAACAGGTGCCGGATCCGGAGTCTTTTTCCCATAAGCTCTTCTCGGTCGAACCAGTCGGAGGAGAAACTCAATTGTCCTACGGACATGATACGTTTGTCCCGAAGTTCAAGTCCGACCAAATAGGCAAGATAGTTATGGAGAGAGTACGGCGCTTGCATGTTAATCAAGCTAGGAAGTTTTCCCACCTGTTTGGGTTGTTTCCCGAGTCCTCTACACTAGGAGGTTGGATCTTTGAATCTTACGCCTGCCATCTACTAGGATCTGGCAATATTCAACAACGCTTGATCCCTATGCTTTTTAAATCCTGTACAGATACACATCGTGTGTATGAAGCTCGATTACATGAAGACTCAGGAACACGGCTACTGAATCGCATGAGAAAGCAGGCCTCCGTCACCTTCCCGGACGGAAAACTAGTGTTGGATAAGGTAGACAATATCGAAGATTGTCTCTGGGTCCCAGCACCTCGGAACCATCCGCTCTTTGATGCATTCTTTGTGGACTTGGATGTAAAAGACTCTTCTGTTACTAGCACAATATGGATTGCTCAGATGTCTTTGTCTGCAACACACAGCGGCTCGTCAGCAGGATATGCACATGTCAAATCTATTGTACAGAAGGTTCAGACACGGGCAGAAATGCTTCTCAAACCGGATGGGGTACTGCAGAATAGAGACACTATATCTCAGCAGAAGATTTCAGTTAAGTACCTCTATGTATGCCCTATGCCTGAACAACAGTGCACTTGGCGATTGCCTTCTAACGGCTGGATAAATACAGTACAAGGGGATGTGTTCTGCTTACATCTTAACTGTCATAGTTATTTACCTTCCTAATATAAATTATTTTGGAGAGTGTAGCTCAAATGCTTTTTGTCAAGTTTAGACTAGCTTTAGTTACTTAAGTTGATTAGAAGAGTGGCCTTTAACTTAAAAGAAATGAATAGGAGTAAGATAGGTTTTACAGCTGTTTGCAAAAATATTGGCTGTGGTGTAGTTCATGTGATTTTTTATTACAAAGTCACAAAATACAGAAAAAGTACTACAACTCACTCAAATCTTGATAGAATTGCTTCAAATAAGTTGCTAAATTCATGTTTCTAATAGTAGAATATATTTATAAAATTATTTTATAATTATCTTGTTAGAATGCATATTCTTAGGTTATCACACAAGTAATGAGGGTGTAGACCCTGATAATGATATATATTTAGTTACTAAGTTGCTTGCTTTTATGTTATTCATTCGTCTGTATGTCTTAGACATCTGATGTATCATTATCTTGTATCTGATACTTATTGTGTATCCAATACATGTCTTGTATTGTGTATCTGATACATGTCTCTTTGTTCTGTGTCCATTCCAATTGTATGTGTATTAATCATCTTATCATTACTGTAGTGTCTGTAATTGTATCATTGATCATAATACATGTTAACAGTCCCCTTCAACATTTACAAGACCTATTAAGTCTGTAAGGTGTTTGATCTTTGGAACATGTAATGATTTAGTTAGGATATCTGCCCTTTGATTGTCTGTTTGAACATACTTAGTATTAATAAGTTGTTCCTCAACATAACACTTAATAAATTG
>NW_006761376.1:0-2453 GCF_000271605.1 Fomitiporia mediterranea MF3/22
GGATCAGAAGTAGAACATGTCAAGTAGGAAGGTGGTGTTCCTACACAAAGGCCTTATTGATACACAAACTAGTACATTTACTGTCTACTAGAACTGTTGTTTGGATCTGGGGGGGATCCTAAGAAGGGAGCTAAGAGGATAGGAACCTAGAGCTAGTGTCTAGAACATCCTCAGATAAACTACTACTTGTTCTGAAGGGAACATACAGCTTGTACAGCCTTGTTGTCTGAGAGGGTGAGTATATACACTAACATTTCCTTATTAACCTCTCTCTTTCAACAAGGACAGACTCATGTCCTCAGCTGTAAACTCAGCTGAGACTATCCCTACTTAATACTATAAACAAACTACTGAGTAGTGAACAGGGCTAGGTAGTGTTCCAAACATTCTAAGATCTTAGAACACAAAAGTAGCAGGTCAGATTGTACAGATTTAGACTTGGATAAAGTGTGAAGAGAAGAATCAAAAGAATCAGAAGAAATAGGAGAACTATCTACTTTTGTTTCTGACTTTTTTCTTTCTAATAAATAATTTTGTTGATTTATTTTTTCTACTTTTTCTACTTTTTCTACTTTTCTTACTTTATTTACTTCTAATCCTACAGTGTCCATTGAATCAAAAGTAACTATTAAAAAATCTGAGTCATAACCCTTCAGTACTGTATTCACTGTTGGGCCTCTACAAAATCCTAGGGTACATAGTCAGGGTCTGGGAGTTCTAAGGTGACTTCTGGATTTGTAGAAAAGGCTTCTTACTACAAATCCTACTCATTACTCATTATTACTCTAATGACCTGACAGATATACTATTACTTCTGTAGACAGTCCTTAATCTGGTGCCCTGACTTTCTGTAGGCAAAGTATGCTCCTTACTTTTAGGCTTCTCTAATGTCTATTAGAACAGATTGATTACAAATTACAGGCAGATCAATCTGAGGGCTTGAAACTGTCAGAGCCAGACACATGTGTAAGCATTCTGTACAGACTTGACACATTCAAGCTGTAGCTTGGTTAAAGGAGATGGTACACATCTTCTACTCAGTGTAAGTGACCAGTTCTGACATTATTCTAAGGATCTTATTGACCAGTTCCAGGTGAAGAGCTTTTTCAAGCATTCTAATAAGGACATTATTGAACCTGAGTGTGAATCCTACCTTTCAGGCTAGAATATCAAACTCCTGAAAGAAGGTATCAGTAGAATGTTTGCTCTGTCATAGAGACACAAGCTTGTTCTACACATTGTGCTTCTCATTCAGATTGATAAAGGAAGTACAGAGCTGCCCTATAAATTCCAAGTACAACTTATTGTTCTGAAGTCAGATCAGGCTTCCAATCTGATAGCCTTCAATCCAGTTCTGGGCCCAGGTGGCTGTATTGCCTTCCTTTATAAAGGAGAGGACAAATAGGACATGATTAAGATCTGAGGATAGATTGGTCAAAGTAGTAGCTACATATAGTTTGACTTGGTGCTAGAAGTCCTCAAAGTGCTACCTATTAAAGTCTGAAGGGCAGGCTACATACACTTTCTTTCCAGAATAGGTTGCAACTTCTGGAACAATCAGAACAGGTTCTGAAGGGGCTGAGGGCATGTGGTTGGTAAAGGCCTCTTAGATGAAGGTCTACACATATTAAGCTAGTTCTACTCATAACTACTGATCTGGTAGGACAGTAGGGGTGACAGTTAGTGTAGGAGGGTTCATGTTTACACTACAAAGGAATCAGTACTAAACTAAAAGGGGTAATGAATAGAAGAAGAGTAGCAAAAGTTTAAAAGGGGTTTAGAGAGTTTAAAATTTAAAAATATAGAAGGGTTAGGACAAAGAAAAGAGATTAACACAACAGTAAGCACTAATGCTCAAAATGTAGGAGAGTTGTAGGGTAGTAATAGGTAGTCTTAATCTAATGTCAGTGACAGTATAGAGGGGACCTGAAGGCTTAGTAAGGGGACCCAGGCTACAACTATCTTACACAACAGAAATACAGAATGTAAACACTAGAACATAGTTGGAACTCACAGAACAGGCAGAGAGAGAGAGTGAGACAAGAGTAGAGTATATAGAGTAAGCCTAAGAGTACAGGACTACCTGGAGTAGACAAGATCAAGACTACAGAACCAGTCCAATCTTGTACACTTATATATACTAAACTATACAAGAGTACTCAGGGAGTATGAGCCACTTAAGAATGATAAGCTACAAAGAATGAAAGAAAGGAATGTCAAAGATAAAGGTACAAAGAATGAAGGGATGGACAAAGGGTAAGAGACTATAGAATGATACAAAGAATGAAGGGGTGGTCAAAGGAATGGAATAATAAAGTAAGGAAGGGTAGTAGCAAGAGTCAGTACACATATAGTTCATAGACAGCACCCCTGAGGGACAGAAGTCCTGAGTTCTAGTACAGAAGGGTGCAGAACCCTCAGAACTGAAGGTATGAGAGTAGAGAACTGTAACA
>NW_006761377.1:0-2452 GCF_000271605.1 Fomitiporia mediterranea MF3/22
GTACAATGCAGTTATAATGATTAAACTATCTATACATACTACAAGCAAACATCTTACAAGTCTACTAGACCTAGTAAGAGTTTGAAGGGGAGTGTTAAGATGAGACTACACAAGAGTATGTCTCAGATGATATAAACTACATTACAAGCAATGACGAACGATGATGGAATACCTTCCATCATACATTCTACATCTGAGACATACTTACATAGTATATATAGACTAACTAATCAACAGACAATGAAGCAAGCTGTAAGAGAGCAAGCCAAGTCCACTATCCCCCCTCTTTGTGTGATCTCTCTAAGCCTCTCACATAACCTCTTTCCCCCTTTCTTAACAGATGTTCATCAATCATTAGTAATCAGATTGGTCTGAATGGCTAGCTCTGGCAGAATTTGTACACAATAACTGGCAACACTCTGTAACAGGACAGTCCCTGTTCTTCCTCAATCATGAGAGACATCTGTACTAGGGGACAGTTCTGAACCAGAATGGCAGTTCTGAATCTGTAACAGACTTTGCAGAACAGATGCATAGAACTAGGGAGGACACACAAGCTCTTTTGGAAAAGGTAGCACAGGTCATAAAGCAGAACTATAATCAGAAGAGGTCTGTGGCCAAGGATTACCAGCCTGGTGACAAAGTTATGCTGGAAGCCACTAACCTGACCACAGATTGCCTAATGAAGAAGTTGGACAACAAGTGCTTTGGACCCTTTGTTATTGAAAAGAAGGTCAGTACCTCTGCCTACAAACTCTAACTTCTGGCAACATAGAAGCACATACACCCAGTGTTCAACAAGGTTCTACTGTCTCAGTACTACAACCTGGGTTTTCCTTTACAACAAAGACCCTTACTGCCTCTACTGGAACTCATTGGTTCTGAACCAGAATACAAAGTAGAGTACATAGTGGATGCTAAGCTGGTGCACAGAAAGCTCAAGTTCCTTATCTACTGGAAGGGATACTTAGTTGAAGAATGCACTTGGGAACCTGCTGAGAATCTCACCCATACTACTAAGGCAATCCAAGACTTTTATCAACTTCATCTAGGTGCTCTGCATCAACTCTGCCTCACAGATTTCCAAACCCTACTGTTCTGACCTATACCTGAGCTGCTGACTGAGCCCAATGTTCACTAATCAGGACGATTGGTTTTAGAGGGGGGGTGATGTTATGATTCTCTACTCTCTTACCTTCAGTTCTAAGGGTTCTGCACCCTTCTGTACTAGAACTTGGGACTTCTGTCCCTCAGGGGTGCTGTCTATAGACTATATGTGTGCTGACTCTTACTACTACCCTTCCTTACTTCATCATTCCATTCCTTTGACCACTCCTTCATTCTCTGTTCATTCTATGGTCTCTTACCCTTTGTCCATCCCTTCATTCTTTGTACCTTTATCTTTGACATTCCTTTCTTTCATTCTTCATGGCTTATCATTCTTAGTAGCTTGTGCTCCCTGAGTGCTCTTGTGTAGTTTAGTATATATAGGCATACAAGATCAGACTAGTCCTGTAGTCTTGATCTCATCTACTCCAGGTAGTCCTGTACTCTTAGACTCACTCTATATACTCTACTCTTGTCTCACTCTCTCTCTCTGCCTGTTCTGCAAGTTCTGACTACATTCTGGTGCTTACATTCTGTATTTCTGTTGTGTAGGATAGTTGTAGCCTGGGTCCCCTTGCTGAGCCTTCAGGTCCCCTCTATGCTGTTGCTGACAATATGGGACACAAGTCAATGTTTTCCATGCTTGCAACTGAATACATTGGCTCAAACAATTCAGGATTAAAGATATCCTCTATCTCTAATAGTTCCTAATGATTGTAAACGTATTTGGCTGAATATTGAGCTTGTCTGAGTAGAGAATACTATTCTCTAACATTAAATCTGTTCAGAAAAGCAATTTTAACAGGTAATGTGTACTCATTTCTGTTCTCCCAATTGTCAATGATTGTAAACTACGTATCTGTACTTCTGAAAACATAGAATCGATTGTGTAGATACTTATTCCAAAGTCTTCTGTTACATTTCTGGTCAAAACAGTACAGAATTCCTTCTATAAAACATCTAGTAATTCCAAAACATACTGTATCATTGTATTCACTGTAGAAATAGCCATTTCTGTAGATTGATCTTATTCACCTCTGATTTCTCTTTCTAAGTTCAGCATTTACAAGGGGAATCTTTAATTCCAAAGTGTCAGAAGAGGTTTGTGGCTTCAAATCTGATTGTTCTAGACCAAATACTTGTAAAATAGTATTGTAACCAGCTAATGAATTGTAATTCTCATTCTTCTGAGTTGTAGACTCATAACTATCATCTGGATAATGTATCTGAATAGCCATAGATTGTATTTGCAATGTAGAAGATGATGGATCCATTGTATTGTCTGCTATAAGATCCAAATCCAAGTAATTATTGTCTTCCAAAGTATTGGTTAACTTATCTAGAG
>NW_006761378.1:0-2451 GCF_000271605.1 Fomitiporia mediterranea MF3/22
CCTGAAAACTTTGCAGTTTCAGGTTGATTTTCCCTTGTTCCCTCCATATTACTCTCTTTCTAGTTACTAGATTCTGAAATTTGGTGTATAAGAGTCTGATGAACTTGACTCTAAACTAGTACTACTTTGATAGGTCTAGTACAACCAACTATAATAATCTAATGTTAATATTCCTTCTACTATAAAGGTATCTAGTAACATAGACTGTTCAATTTCTTTAACTGTCTAGCTTTCCTGAGTAATAATTTCTGACTAACCTTGGAGGCTTCTAGAGGATCCTAGTAGACTATCTGGATGTTGTGTTTCAATTCTACTGTACTCTTGAAATGTTTGGATTCCTCCCTGTATTGTGTTAACAAGCTCTTCTTCTTCAGCTAAAGAACCTGATAGTTCACTTTCTTGATTTTCTTAGACTGTATCTTCTTAAGTAAAATGTTCTTGTCTCTAAGAGTATTAAGCATTAGAAGTACTTCCTTCTCTCCTGTCACTTTGTTGTTCCTCTCTACTAATATGTTGTAATATAGTAGTTAGGTTGAATTGTGACTGTGCCAACCTGTTTAGGTATACTTATAATATTCCTGATTCAACTTGTACTTCTTGTACTCTGTTAGTAAGGTCCTATATTATTAGATTGTGCTCTGGATTAGGAAATCCCTAATTGCCTTATGTAGAATTACTGTACTTAGAATGTCTCAGATTATCAGACTTTACTATGTAGTATATAAGGTAGATACTTGCTTAATGTCTTAATAAGAGAGAGTACTTGGGGCACTCTTGCTATGCTTGTTAAAAGGTTATGAGCCTTAGTACCTATTGAATGCCCTTATACACTTGCTCTTGCAGAATGTCTTTGCCTCCTGCTAGACCACCAAGCCCAAGACCTCCCTCTCCCCCCAAACCCATTATGATGTTGTCTACAATGCATACCTTTGTTAACACTATAATAAAGGACTCTGACATTACAAAGTTCTTTGAGGGAATAGAAAAGTTGGCTAGTGTAAAGGGATACAAGATATAGTGCTTGTACATACACAGTACACTCACTACCATGATGCTCTTAGACTATCTAGAGTATGATCCCCCTTCCTCTGATGATGCTGGCATACATACAGGCAACGTTTTGTATCACTGTATAATGAAAACAATAACTGATACAATTTATACAAACTTCACAACACATACAAGTGTTAGAAGTCTCATAAAGGTGCTTTCTGAACAATACAACGTTCAAACAACAATGACACATACTGTAGACATATCTATGTTGTTTACAGTAAAAGAGTATGTATCACAGTTTGATAAGACATTAGACAACATTGAACAAATCTACAGACAGTTGTCTGTACATAATAAAGCCCCTAATAACAATACATACATCTCAGCAATTAACCTTGCTACTCCTTGTGAGTATAGATGGGTAGCAACAATGCTAGACAGGCAGATTACCTATTATAATCAACTACCAACAGTTACAGTGGCTCAGAAAGACGTTCTGACACCAGCTAAGTTGATACACAAATTACAAAACATATATACTGAGTATCATTCTCAGTACTCTCAAACAAAACAAGATACTGAATGAGACAGCCTACAAACAAAAGGCAAAAGTGTAGCTAAAGGCAAAACGAAGCCTTACAATAAAGTTAAATGCTACAACTGTAATAAGTACAGGCATATGTCAAAAGACTGCCAAAATCCTCCAACAAGCAAAACAATAGAAGCTTGAAAGAAAAAGTATAGGCAAACAGCTACTGCTTCTACTACTACTACTATACTGTCTCAACCTACACTTAATACAGCAGTATTCATTAGAGACAATAATGAAACAGTATTCATTGAAGACATTAATGAAACACTGATGCTAGAGTCTGTAATTGTAGAAGCCTCAGTATCAAGTTCCAGTAGCTTACCTGTTCAATCTGCTCTATCTGCTGAATCCAACATATTTTCAGTATTCAAAGTACAAGAGGATGGTGTCATACAAGTAGACAACTTTATGAACTCATTTGACAATATGAAAGAAGTCATTAAGGAGTTCAATTACAATCCAAACATATGTATCAACACAATACATTACAATGATACTGAACTAATACATTGTATTGATATATTGGACTCTAGTGCAAATGTACACACTACTCTATACCTGTTCTGTCTTACAAACGTTCAGAACTCGACCCTAATAAACATTATGATTGTGAATAAATTATCATTCACACTTAGCAAAAGTGGAGTGATGACATTTAATGTAAAACTATGAGACAAAGCTGATGAGCATACTAAGGTGAATACAATTTCACTACAAAACATATACTATCATCCCAATCTGAACTTCATGCTTGTTAGTGAAGCACTATTATGTAAAGCAGGATATGTTTTAACAAAAACAAACAATGAATGTATTATTTATTCTCCTGCTCATACAAAGATTGGTGAAATACATGTACAAAA
>NW_006761379.1:0-2449 GCF_000271605.1 Fomitiporia mediterranea MF3/22
TTGCTTCTCTCAGATCAGTTAAAAATGTATTATAATCTTTCCAGATTTCTGGAACTAAGCTTTTTCCTTCTGTCACAAATAATATTGCCTTTCTATTCATGTAACTTACTATTTTCCCTCTTAAGTATAAGATTACTGTTTCTACTTTATTCAAACCATTTGTAATGTTATAATGTCTGAAGTGTATTGCCAGATTTGTTTTAAACACTTCTAGATCTTCTCCTTTCTGTCCTGAAAACTTTAGCAGTTTCAGGTTGATTTTCCTTGTTCCCTCCATATTACTCTTTTTCTAGTTACTAGATTCTGAATTTAGTGTATAAGAGTCTGATGAACTTGACTCTGAACTGGTACTACTTTGATAGGTCTGATACAACTAACTATAATAATCTAATGTTGATGTTCCTTCTACTATAAAGGTATCTAGTAACATAGACTGTTTAATTTCTTTAGCTGTCTGGCCTTCCTGAGTAATAATTTCTGACTGACTTTAGAGGCTTCTAAGGGATCCTAGTAGACTATCTGAATGTTGTGTTTCAATTCTACTATAGTCTTAAAATGTTTGGATTCCTCCCTATATTATGTTAACAAGCTCTTCTTCTTCAGCTAAAGAACCTGATAGTTCACTTTCTTGATTTTCTTAGACTGTGTCTTCCTGGGTAAAATGTTCTTGTCTCTAGAGGTATTAAGTATTAGAAGTACTTCCTTCTCTCCTGTCACTTTATTGTTCCTCTCTACTAATATTTTGTAATATAGTAGTTAGGTTGAATTGTGACTGTACCAACCTGTTCAGGTATACTTGTAATATTCCTGATTCAACTTGTACTTCTTGTACTCTGTTGGTAAGGTCCTGTATCTTGTCCAAGATTTCCTGTAGCTTTGTATGAATATTAAAGATATTCAATCCCTGTGTATCTAGATCTGCCTGTATCCCTTCCAGCTTTTCTCCTTGTTGTTCTGATTATATCAGACTATACAAGTATGTAATTTCTCCTTGTATAGTTCTATAATGTAGGTCTTGACTTTGAGTAGACCTAATTATCCTGTTAAGACTTAAGAATTGTTGTATCCAAGTCTTTGTCCTTGTAACCTAAAGGCTATAATGGGTCCCCAGTTTATTTGAATAGGAGTAGCTAGAGTGTGAACCTCTTCTTTAAGCCAATCTTGTACTGTTCCCCAATTGACTCTTCCTCCTACTCTAAGTATATATAACAAAGAGTGTTCCTACAAGTAGTAGGAATATGAGAATGGTTAAGGGATTTGATAATAAAGGACTGTATAATAGTAGGCTTCTGCCTGTGTCTAGTACCAGTTGTTGTATGTGTAATGTTCTAATCCTTTCCTTAATCTGATACAAAGCCACTTTTTAAAGCTTGTTAACTTTGTTTAATATAATATTACAAAAGTTACTTACTTTTACAATATTTGGATATCCTTGTTCTAGTGCAAGTAATACACTGTGTAACAGATTACAATGTTGTTATAATGTGTATAGATGGTCTAAGTATCCTTGGATTTGTTCAATCCAGATTTGTTGATTGATAGGAGTGCCTACTGTATAGGCAATAGTTGATACTACTCTTCCTTACTTGAAAGAGTCTAAGGGAATTTCCCTCTGTATCCAAAATGGTATTCCTTTAATACCTTCTAGTATTAACACTTGTTCCTGTGTATAAGCTACTAAATAATCAAGAACTAGTAGCACTTCTTGATTAATCTTTCTTTTCTTACTACAAAAGAAAGTTACTTACTTTAACAACTGTTCTAAGTAGTAGAGTAATTTATCTACCCACTTTGAGTGTTGATTATTAAGGTTAGTTAATATTATAAAGTAAGTATTAGAGTTGATGTACCTGTGTGCTAGCTCCAGGTTTAAGTTCCCCTTAGTAGACTAGAGCTTTACTAGAATAGTAAAGATTTGTAACTAAGTTGGAGTTTTATTAAAGTGTTAGATATACTCACTTTACTAGTTCTAATCCTTAGGAATAGTAACAGAATAGAGTATAGAGGGTAAGACTTGTAGACTTGTAGAGTGAGAGGGTAGAGGAGTCCTGCTTTAGTCAAGCTGTAAGTGTATCCTAGTAGGTTGGTAGTAGAGTACTTCCAAGTACTAGGTAACTTAAGTTGATAAAACTATCTTTTGAGAGCCAAACTGGCCTCCTTATATACCTTTTACTAGAGTAATGTTACTCTAATGACTTTAGTAACTCTATTTACTGTTATTCCTATAAAGTAGAGCTAGCTAATCCTTTAGACTGTATGCTACACTGGTTTGTGTCTTCTATTAATCTGCTAACACTGGTTTGTGTCTTCTTGTATTCTAGATTAATCTTCTAATGACTCCTTTACTGTATTGTTATGTCTTCTATACTTCCTCTCATACTTCTAATGACTCCTTATGAGTCCTCTTGACTAGTTATACTGTGTAAGCTGTGTAATGCTTTTCCTATAA
>NW_006761380.1:0-2448 GCF_000271605.1 Fomitiporia mediterranea MF3/22
TGTGTATACACATATATAAAGGGTTTTCGAGCTAAGGGTTAGGGGATTCTTTCTCCTTCTCAGTGCTTGATTACTAGGTTATCCCAGTCAGTAGTTGAGTGTGCTGGTAAAGAGAGAATCTTTGTATAAGGCTAGTATACCTATCCTTACACATTTTTGACTGAACCCACCTTTCCATAAACCTGCTAGGCTTTGACGACCAGAACTGAGGGCTTGATCACCCTAATATGTTCCTCACATCACCCAGTACTCCTTCAAATTCAAAGAAATCAGTGAGTAGTTTGCAAATCTAAATTAGAGACACATATACTCTCACTATGACTACTAAGATACTCAGAATGCTTGAGGGACACGAACGGATTGTTCCCCTTAATGCAGAGAGACCTCCTCATTGATATTGTAAGAGGCAAGTGTCATTCAGAAGTGCTGAAGAGCAGCTTTCCCCAAATGTGGAGAGATTCAAAACAGTACACACTACAGATTTCAAATTAACAGAGCATGCAGACAATGGACAACAAGATTATCCATTGAGTACTGAACACAATGTGGCCACCAAGCCTCAGTAGACAATCCCAGAAGGGCCCCCAAGTCTGGAAGTCACTATTAACATGTTAGAGAATAAGTCCTTGTCTGTTACAGGCTGGAGGCAATCTGATGACCCTTTGCCAGGTGATAAGTCCTTGTCTACACTAGGCTGGAGGCACCCTGATGAACTATTACATACAAGTAATGTAGAACAAAGGCATGTACCTGTACTAGTGCATATTGTTAGACTGATGCACACTATAGAGCAGACACTAGCAAGTGCTTACCTTACTAGGCTCACAGAAGTAGATAATAGTAGTACAGAGAGTGTAAACACTTAGGAAACTGGCATTGAGGATTCTGTCAGTAAGAACAAGGGTATCAGTAAAGGAACAACACTTTCCTTATAGTAGGAAACATTCCAGAAGGCTAGAAAGACATTCAGAAACATCCCTAGGCTAGAGACACCAAAAGCTATGAGTAGGCTAGCCAGTCCATTCAATCAAGGAATTGATATTGAGGAATTGAACAAGAGAACTCATAAGTACAATAGTATGTATCAGGAACATGAAGGAAACATTGATTTGAACACAATTGACCCATCCAAACTAACTGGAGACGAGTTAGCTAAATGGATGTATCAGAAAGTATGTTGTTGACACTTAGAAGCTACTAAGGGAATGCCCAAACAATTGGAAGATACTCTACAGTTTGAAAGCACATGTTCTTAGAAGAAAGATCCAGGTAAACCTGTACCTAGTAATAAGAAAAGTGTAAGAGCAAATAAAGGAAAAGCTCTAGACATTTGTAATTACAGTCAGGTAGAACTAGACAGTTCCAGCAAAGCAGATTCCAATGTACAAAGAATGTATTTTCAGGAGATAGAGCACAGACGAAATGCAGAATCAGGACAATAGAATTTCAGAAATGAAAGCTACAGTAAGGCTCCCAGAACTCCTCAGGAATTACTGGTTTGTTTCAAGCAAGAAACGTATTGCTCTAAGATAGAAAATCAAGGCAAGGACACATACTACAGATACAACACCCTAGTAGGGCAAGGAGACACATTACAGAATAAAATACCTGCATATATGTATTATCATACTAATGTTCAAGGATCAACACATACACCCAGTATGAAACACAATATTAAAATGAACAGACCAAACCCAGACATGATACATACAGTTCCAGATGCCTCTAATGACAGTGAAGACGAATCAGAAACTGTGAAAGGCAAAGAGAGTGAGGAAAAGAATTTCCACTATAGTTCTGTACCCCCTATCAAGCACAGTACAGATAGGAATAGCAAAGGCCACAGAAAAAGAACTACACAAGATACTGCTGAGCCACAAATCTTGAATACACTACAGACAAATAGATTTGCATCAGTGAGACCCTCAGACAACCTTACAAGAAAGAGTTATGTGAATCGTGCAATACAGAGAGTAGAAATCATAAAAAGGTAGGATCCTGACCTGGATCCAGGTGATAGCTCTTTGGATTCTTTGGATTCGAGTGGATACTCAAGTTCTGACAATGACAATGATAGTGATACATTATTTGAACCTACAGACATTGATTCAAGCAACTCTGAAGGTACTAAGAAGTGTAAAAAGCTTGCTAAGAGGAAATAGAACAAGGAACTTCTGAAATTGAAGATACAGATGCAGAGCACAAAACCTATTGTTCCTACAGTTTATTCAGGTGAACCTAACCTTCAAAGATACACTAAGTTTGTCATGGAAGTCAACCAGTACATGAAACAATCAGGTTTACATTATTTCCCTAAAGAACAAGTGGGAGTACTACCTAATTTCATTAAAGGACAAGCTATGGACTTCTATCTACAGAAAATAGGCATGAACGAATCTTGATAGACCTTATCACAATTCTTTAAAGGTCTAATGGACTTTGTTTCCC
>NW_006761381.1:0-2448 GCF_000271605.1 Fomitiporia mediterranea MF3/22
TGAACAGAGAATGAAGGAGTGGTCAAAGGAATGGAATGATGAAGTAAGGAAGGGTAGTAGTAAGAGTCAGCATGCATATAGTCTATAGACAGCACCTCTGAGGGACAGAAGTCCTGAGTTCTAGTACAGAAGGGTGTAGAACCCTCAGAACTGAAGGTAAGAGAGTAGAGAATTGTAACATCACCCCCCCTCTAAAACCAATTGTCCTGATTGATGAACATTAGGCTCAGTCAGCAGCTTGGGCATAGGTCAGAACAGTAGGGTTTGGAAATCTGTGAGGTAGAGTTGACACAGAGCACCCAGATGAAGTCAATAGAAGTCTCAGATTGCCTTAGCAGTATGGGTGAGATTCTCAGCAGGTTCTCAAGTGCATTCTTCAACTGGGTATCCCTTCCAGTGGATAAGGAACTTGAGTTTTCTGTACACCAGCTTAGTATCCACTATGTACTCTACTTTGTATTCTAGTTCAGAACTGATGAGTTCTGGTAGAGGTAGTAGGAGTCTTTGTTGTGAAGGAAAACCTAGATTGTAGTATTGAGACAGTAGAACCTTGTTAAACACTGGGTGTATGTGCTTCCATGTTGTCAGAAGTTGGAGTTTGTAGGCAGAGGCACTGACCTTCTTTTCAATAACAAAGGGTCTGAAGCACTTGTTGTCCAACTTCTTCATTAGGCAATCTGTAGTCAGGTTAGTGGCTTCCAGCATAACTTTGTCACCAGGCTGGTAATCCTTGGCCACAGACCTCTTCTGATCATAGTTCTGCTTCATAACCTATGCTACCTTTTCCAAAAGAGCTTGTGTGTCCTCCCTGGTTCTGTGCATCCATTCTACAAAGTCTGTTACAGATTCAGAACTGCTGTTCTGGTTTGGAACTGTCCCCTAGTACAGATGTCTCCTATGATTGAGGAAGAACAGGGACTGTCCTGTTACAGAGTGTTGCTAGTTATTGTGCACAAATTCTGTTAGAGCTAGCCATTCAGACTAATTCAATTGTTAATGATTGATGAACATCTAGAGGTAGAGCTTGATCTCCTGATTGACTCACTCAGTTTGACTGTCAGTCTGCAGGTGATAGGTAGTAGAAGGGTTCCCTTGAATTCTGAGAAGCACATACAAGTCCTGTATGAATTTTGACTCAAATTACAGTCTACAATCATGAATAAGCTTCTAAGGAAGTCTGTACAACTGGAAAACATGATCCTAATAAATGTGTGCCATACCTTCAGAAGTGAGTTCTGTTCAGGTTGGAACTGTGTGGACTTGCTTAGAGAATCAGTCAACAATCACACAGATAGTGTTGTAACCCTAAGACTCAGGTAGCTTACTAATCAGGTCCACCAAGACTTCTTCCCAAGAGTGATCTGGAATCCAATACAGATGTAGGGGAGCCTGAACCCTTGTCCAGTAGGCCTTAGTCTGTTAGTATGTATTACAACCAGTCACATACTTCAGGATTTCCCTCTACATTCTGGGCCACTAGTAGTTCCAAGTAATGAGTTCCTGTGTTTTGTGTCAGCCTAGATGTCCTACAGTTGGATTGTTGTGATGAGCTCAGACAATGTCCTCCTACAGTTTCCAATCCTTCAGAACATACAGTTGGCCTTCTTAGTAAACCTGTCTATCCTCATCCTCCTCCCAATCTCTAGCCTGCTTCTCTAGTTACTTTACTACAACCTAGTCCTGTGTGTGTCTTAGAGCTCACTGTATGTAGGTGACAAAGTTGACATCCTTGGATTCGAGTCAGATCTCTTGGATTGTCTTGGACACAAAACAGGAATTGTCTAGGAGAATGAGATTTTTGTTATCATTCTCCCCCCTTTCATGACCTGCTTGTCTTGAGAGTAAATTGGCTTTTATCATTTATGTTCTGGGTTTGTAGGTTAGTACAAAGTCAAAGTCCTGTAGTTCTAACATCTAGCAGGCTTGGTGGTAGTTGAGCTTCTGGGGAGTCTGGAAGTACTAGAGATTAAAGTGATCACTCTAAATCTCAAACTTCTGTACAGTACTGAGGAGATATTGACACTACTCTTCTAGGGAACAGACAATTGCAAGGAGTTCCTTGTCATAGATGGGGTAGTTCTGTTCTGTTACAGAGAGGGATTCTGATCAGAACACTATCAGACACTACTTTCTGTCAATGAACTGGGACAGTACTGCTCCATTTGTAAAGTCAGAAGAATTGGCTTCAACTCAGAACTTGTCCACAACTGTCAGAACTGCTAATACAGGCTCACTAGTGATAGCCTACTTGAGGGACTCAAACACAGACTGCTGCTGATCATCCTATTACTAAGGAACATCCTTGCTAGTAAGATTGTGAAGGGGCCAGGCAATGGTACTGAAGCCTTGAATGAAGTGTTAGTAGTAGTTTGTAAACCCAAGGAATGCTTGGACCTGTTTCAGGTTCTAAGGTTGTGGCCAGTTCCAAACTACAGTCACCTTTGCCAG
>NW_006761382.1:0-2448 GCF_000271605.1 Fomitiporia mediterranea MF3/22
GAATGTCAGCACACCGGCGACGGAGCTTTGAGCGACGATATTTATCAACGGCAACGTTCCGAATATATAACGACAATGCTTATGGATTCTGGGTTAAAGAGGGGGTGATCAGCACTTATCTAGATGTTCCGAGTGGTTGCAAATTTGTGTTAAGAAAGGGGAAGAGAGGTTATGTGAGAGGCTTAGAGGGATCACACAAAGAGGGGGGATAGTGGACTCGGCTCGCTCTCTCGCAGCTTGCTTCATTGTCCGTTGATTAGTTAGTCTATATATACTATGTAGGTATGTCTCAGATGTAGAATGTATGATGGAAGGTATTCTATCATCGTTTGTCATTACTTGTAATGTAGTTTATATCATCTGAGACATACTCTTGTGTAGTCTCGTCTTAACACTCCCCTTCAAACTCTTACTGGGTCTAGTAGACTTGTAAGATGTTTGCTTACAGTATGTATAGATGGTTTAATCATTATAACTGCATTGTACAATTGTTCGTTTGTGTAATGCATTTATAACTTGATGTAGTTAATAATAATATTATTAGCATTATAGTAATGCATTGTCTGTTCCATGTACTGTCTGTTCTGAATGTCATCCACTTTGTGTTAAGTTTGTCCAATGTTATATTGTTTAAGTATATTTAATTAGTTTGTTCGTTCATAATATACTGTTCAATAACAGTATTGTTATTGTAATAGATTGTTTGTAAATGTTATTAAATAATTTGTAAATGCTTCAGAGACCTGCAGAATCTTGTTAGCATGTGTAGGTACATATATGCACATATTTAAATCATAAATGCAATTGCTCGTTTTGTTTTATTGTTTGTTATTCAGACACATTGTTTGTTATTAAGTTTGTTTGAGTACTCTAGTAATTTCCCTTTACTTCACTGTGAAACTAATGAATCACACTAGTAAAATGTATATTTGATGTTGCAATAATATCCTTCTTTAATCATTACTGTCTGTGTTTGTCTACGTTTGTATATGTGTTAAGCATTCAGCAATAGCTGATTTATGTCTTTGGATTGAAGTGTTACATTGATTGTATATTGTAATATCAATAATAATATTTGTTTTTGCTAGATTGCTTCATTCTAAGATCAATGAGGTTTTATGCTAACATATATTTGTTGCATAGATGTTATGTCTGGCTGCAGGCATCTTACTATGTGTCTAGGTGCATTGTATATGTATTATATCATGAATGTACTGTTTGTTTGTTTGCTTTACATTATTGTTTATATCTGTGTATTAATTTATTAATGTTATGTTTGTTAATTGATTGTTTCTGATGCATCCTGAGTAACTATACAATCTGTTGCATTGTTTCTTTAATAGCCAACATAGTTATCCATTATAAATCATTACTAACATGCATTCGTATTATTTATCATTAACAATGTTATTGTGAATTGTTGCAATCATAGTATTGTGTATATATATGTGTGTATGTTATGGCTATTGTTTTTTGCTTTTTCTTTTTGCAAAGAATAATGTATTGTAACACAATCCACATATAAGTGATATATCAGATTATGTTTACTATAATTGTCTCCTAGCATTCTTTAGTTAATCTAGTACTATGTACAATTGTAGTATTTGTTTGATGTTTTATTTGTTAATTGGTTTGCTAGGTAAAACGTTTTATATATTAGTTTTATTTATTTTATTTGAATCATTGTATAGATATACCTATTAGTATCTATCCAATGTATTTCATAGTATTATAATACTGTTCACACTTGTATTAATTGTGTAGTGAGGGCAAATTAATTGTTTGTACAAGAATTGATTTAATAGTTTTATTTAATTATATGTATGTACTCCATACTTGTTTATATAGTTATTATCTGTGTATTGTTTGTTGTAGTTGCAAATTATATTGCAATTATATTTGTATTATCATATAGATATATTATTTATTGTTTTATGTACGTTCTGAAGTATTATTTTCGTTATTCATTACTTTTATCCATGAACTATAGTCTGAATTGATGAATTATTTTGTTATATGATGTGATAATTGTCTGTATATTATTTATTTTTGTATTAAACACTGTTAAGTTAATTATATTATCATATTAATATTATTCACCAAGTATGAGCATTTGTTTTGTAGTAGAATTATTATTTATTTAATGTTGAAGTTCAATTGCACATTGTATTGACTTCTGTTATTTAGTTCTGATTGACATAGTTTTGCTTTGTACTGAATGATTTACCTTTATGATCTGTTATGTCTGTCCATAACTTCTATTACTTAGTCAGTGCTTAGTCTGTGCATTTTGTTATTCTATTTTTTGTAGTGTCTGTAGCATTATACTTTCTGTTCCATTGTTTATATTTAGTTATTAATTTTTTGTACATATTATCCATTTTCTCCCCTTCAATTCAAGAAGGTATTTTCTTTGAGGAATTGGAATATTTCTTTAATGTTTATTAA
>NW_006761383.1:0-2446 GCF_000271605.1 Fomitiporia mediterranea MF3/22
CTTGATGTAGTTAATAATAATATTATTAGCATTATAGTAATGCATTGTTTGTTCTGTGTACTGTCTGTTCCGAATGTCATCCACTTTGTGTTAAGTTCGTCCAATGTTATATTAATTAATTATATTTAATTAGTTTGTTCGTTCGTAATATACTGTTCAATAACAGCATTGTTATCACAATAGATTGTTTGTAAATGTTATTAAATAATTTGTAAATGCTTCAGAGACCTGCAGAATCTCGTCAGCATGTGTAGGTACGTATATGCGTATATTTAAATCATAAATGTAATTGCTTGTTTCGTTTTATCGTTTGTTATTCAGTCATATTGTTTGTTATTAAGTTTGTTTGAGTACTCTAATAATTTCCTTTTTACTTTGCTGTGAAACTAATGAATCATGCTAGTAAAATGTATATTCAATGTTGCAATAATATCCTTCTTTAATCATTGCTGTCTGCATTCGTCTATGTTTGTATATGTGTTAAGCATTCAGCAATAACTGATTTATGTCTTTGGATTGAAGTGTTGCATTGATTGTATATTGTAATATCAATAATAATATTTGTTTTTGCCAGATTGCTTCATTCTGAGATCAATGAGGTTTTATACTAACATATATTTGTTGCATAGATGTTATGTCTGGCTGCAGGCATCTTGCTATGTGTCTAGGTGCATCATATATGTATTATATCATGAATGTACTGTTTGTTCGTTTGCTTTACATTATTGTTTATATCTGTGTATTAATTTATTAATGTTATGTTTGTTAATTGATTGTTTCTGATGCATCCTGAGTAACTATACAATCTGTCGCATTGTTTCTTTAATAGCCAACATAGTTATCCGTTGTAAATCATTACTAACGTGTGTTCGTATTATTTATCATTAACAATGTTGTTGTGAATTGTTGCGATTGTAGTATTGTGTATATATATGTGTATGTTATGGCTATTGTTCTTCACTTTTTCTTTTGCAAAGAATGATGTATTGTAACACAATCTGCATATAAGTGATATATTGGATTATGTTTACTATAATTGTCTCCTAGCGTTCTTTTAGTGAATCTAGTGCTATGCACAATTGTAGTATTTGTTCAATGTTTTATTTGTTAATTGGTTTGCTAGGTAAAACGTTTTATATAGCAGTTTTATTTATTTTATTTGAATCATTGTATAGATATACCTATTAGTATCTATCCAATGTATTTCATAGTATTATAATGCTGTTCACGCTTGTATTAAACGTGTAGTGAGGGCAAATTAATTGTTTGTACAAGAATCGATTTAATAGTTTTATTTAATTATATGTATGTGCTCCATACTTGTTTATATAGTTATTATCTGTGTATCATTTGTTGTAGTTGCGAATTATATTGCAATTATATCTGTATTATCCTATGGATATATTATTTATTGTTTTATGTACGTTCCAAAGTATTATTTTCGTTATTCATCACTTTTATCCATGAACTATAGTCTGAATTGATGAATTATTTCGTTATATGATGTGATAATTGTCTGTATATAATTTATTTTCGTATTAAACGCTGTTAAGTTAATTATATTATCATATTAATATTATTTGCCAAGTATGAGCATTTGTTTTGTAGTAGAATCATTATTTATTTAACGTTGAAGTTCAATCACACATTATGTTGACTTCTGTTATTTAGTTCTGATCAACGTAATTTTGCTTTGCATTGAATGATTTACCTTTATGATCTGTTATGTCTGTCTGTAACTTCTATCACTTAGTCAGTGCTTAGTCTGTGCATTTTGTTATTCTATTTTTCATAGTGTCTGTAGCATTATACTTTCCGTTCCATTGTTTATATTTAGTTATTAATTTTTCGTGCATATTATCCATTTTCTCCCCTTCAATTCAAGAAGGTATTTCTTTGAAGAATTGGATATTTCTTTAATGTTTATTAATCATTGTTATAATATAATATTTATATATAATAATTGTAATTGCTTTTGTAGTTCAATTTCTAATTATTAGTATTTTATAACAGTGTGTAATGTGTGTTATGTTCTATAATGAGTAATTTAAATGTTATTACTATTATATCTTCATTACTGTTAACGTTTGTCAACTTATATAATGTGTATTTTGTTCGTTATAGTAGATAAGTACACATTATGTATAATATACAAGTTTCGTTCGCTCGTTATCTTTTATTAATTATCGTTTGTAATTATGAATGAATATTTTGTTTTTGTGTTGAAAACATATGGTAATTCGTTTGTTTCCATATAATATTCGTTTAATAACATTGTAATTATTATTTATGTAGCACTTTTAGTAAATGCACTGAGTTCTATTAAGTACACTCGTGTCTGTTATTACCTATTTTATATTATACTGTCTGAGATAATGGCTTAAACATTTTATTAATTTATTTAATCATATTATATTATGATTGTTTTCGATTGTAATTATTATAA
>NW_006761384.1:0-2446 GCF_000271605.1 Fomitiporia mediterranea MF3/22
CAGATGTGCTGTTTGTTCAATGTTTGCTTTTATACAGTCAACACATTGTTTCTCATTAAAGTTTGTTATCTTTTGAGATAATATTGTTGTATTGTTTTGCAATAAACATTTAATATAATTATAACTGATATGACTGAGACATTTATGTAGATTGTAAACACTGATTCTACTCATGGAATTCATATAATGAGTGTTTCTTAATGCATATAGGTTGTTTTTGAGTTTAATTGTTCCTATTTCATGTTGTCCATGATAAATTATGCATTCCAATTGTTTGAACATGAATGCAAAACTGTTGTTGCATAATAATGCTTGACTTATAAGTGAGAAGTTTAAATCTGAATGATAATAAACATTTCTCAACATTATTTTACTAATTACAGGATAACGTGTATTTCCTGAATTTCCCTTTTTAATTTTGATAATCATATCTCTGGCCTTTGTAAGAGTTACTGTTGATTTGTTTGCAAGTGTAACTGTTACCAGGGATACGTTTTGTACGTTTGTAAGACGAAAGTAATACAGTGTAGCATGTATTGTTGTACTGGAATCAATTATATTGATTGTATTAGGGATATATTTATTTATTAATGTGTTATTTTCGTCCAAAATGTTATTATAACATACCCAATTCGTAAATGGGTCGTTTGCATTTGTGTTCACAATAGTATTTGCCTGCTGAGAGGCTGGTATCTCTGTCATTTCGACATCTAATACCTTTTTGATATATGTGCTTGTATGTACTGTAGTTACTACTAGTACAGACTTTGCTTCTGTTGCTTCTACTGCATTAGCCAACAGATTAGACTTTTTGGCTCAGGCATCTAGTGTTGATTGAGTTGGTGACTTCCAGCAATCATGGGAGAAGTGCCCTGATTTGCTGCAATTGTAGCATTTTGATGCAGAGGTTGATTTGCTTGTATTTTTGTTAATTTGTTTATTTCTGCACTTTTTATCTTTTGTACAAAACATATTTGCCTGTCTGCATATTGTAGGCTTGTTATTATTGTATTGTATAGGATTTTTAATGTGAAAATCGTTAAATGCTTGGTGTAGTACCATAATAAGTCTTTGCAGCTTTATGGGTTGATACTCAGATTCGGGTTTTCCATTGTAAAACATATCTCGAGCTTGTTCCATAGCTGTAATAGTACCACTATATTCAGAAGGAGTTGCAGCATAAATAGCCACTCAATATGTAGTGTCCATAGGTTTTAAATCGTCTGCTACAAGCTGTACATATATCTGCTCTAGCTTATCAAGCATTTGTCTGAAGTTTTTAACATAGTCATTACATTTTATTATGAGATGATTAGTTCATCAACAGACGAACCATGAGACAATGACTTCATAATGTCTCAGTTAGAATACATACAATATAAGGACGAGAGACACTGAGTGGTCAATTGTCACCTCACCCCTTGTCTATGTGTGCCCCCCTTAAGTTCTCCCTCTCAACAGGTTATGAGCCTTGAGCTCCCTGCATACATGCATCCACTGTACACTCTAAACTCTTTACTTGCATACATTTGCACACATTTGCATCATGGTTCCCCCACGTACAGATACACACTGTAAACCAGCTGATGTACCTAAATACTTTGGTCAAAACATCACAATGTTTAAGACTGAAGCAAACTACAAGATGTGGCACTACTGTATTGTTTCTAGTGTTGCAGCTACATGCTTTGAACACTTACTAAAGGATGAACTGTAGAACAAAGCTGAGAGGGAGATGGCTAAGACTATTCATGTATGCATAGTTAATAACATTGCCAACACAATATTGGCAAACTATATGCACTTCAATACGTCTATCCCTCAGTTAATGAAAGTGCTTAAAGAATGCTTTAACCCCCAGACAGTATGTAAAAAGGCTATCAACAAATCAGCACTGTTTATTTGTAGAGACTATGTAAAACATTTCAGACATACATTGGACAGACTTGAGGAAGCATACACAACTCTGTCTGCTAACAGTGATTCACCATGTAACTCTACATACAAAGCAGCAATATTGCTTACCACTCCTGAGCAATATACACACATAGTAAATACAATAATACAATCTACTGATGCCCAGAACAAAGGCAAACCAGTCAATGAACATAAGAAAGTCAAACCAAAGCAACTAATCCTTACATTGTAGAATGCCTACAATGATTACTGTGCTAAATGAGCACAAGATTCCAATGATCAGACAAAGAATAATGCACACATTAATACAATGTATAAAGCCAATAAGTAGAGGAAATTCAATCTGCCAAATCTGTTCAATCTGACAAAAGCAAAATGTTTCAATTGTAGAAAAACAGGACATTTCTCTAAGGAATGCTGCAAACCTCCTACTGAAGCTACAAAGCTTGCACACACCAAACATCAGGCTAACATTGTGTATAAAATGAATCAAACTGTGGAAAACACAACAAACACATTTATTATTGAA
>NW_006761385.1:0-2442 GCF_000271605.1 Fomitiporia mediterranea MF3/22
AATTACAGACAAGAAGATTAGGAGGAGTTTATCCTAACAGTAGAATTTGCCTATAATAATAAGCAGCATTCTGCTACCAAACATACACCCTTTTACCTGATATATGGAAGACATCCTAACATGACTTTTAATTATAGAAAGTCAAATGTAGAGGAAGCAGACAAATACCTTAAAGAAATAAAGATAGTACAAGCAAATGCTAAGGAAGTAATAGAGAAATCACAGGAACAAATGAAAAAGTATACTGACAAACACAAAGGAAATCTTCCAGAATTAAAGGAAGGGGATTTTGTTTTACTAGATAGTAAAAACTTAAATCTAGTAGTACTAACTAGAAAGTTGGCAAACAGGTATATAAGACTATTTGAAATAGAAAAGTAAATGAGGGTAGTAAATTACAAGTTAAAACTACCAGAAGGGATGAATATTCATCCAGTTTTCTACTCAGGATTGTTAATACCTTACAAAGAAAAGGAATATCTAGGAAGACAAGTACATACTAATCCAGACTCAGAGTTAATTAACAAGGAATAGGAATACACAGTAGAAAACATACTAGATAGTAGGAAAAGGAGGAACAAATATTAATATTTGATCAAATGGTTAGACTATCTAGACATAGATAACACATAGGAACTATTTGGAAAAGGATTAACTAATTCAGCAAAGTTAATCAGAGAATTTCATATAAATTATCCAACAGTAGTAAAGCCACCACACTTAGAAAACTGGTTAACAAAGAGACTAGGGTATGGTTTACTAATAAGTAAAAGAATACTAGTTAAGGAACAGGACACAGGAGACATGATCCTATAAGAAGAACAAATGTGGAAAGACTGGATGAAAAGGAAATCAGAGTCTTCAGAATACTTTAGTATTCTAGCTTCAGATTCAAGTACAAAAGAAATTAGAGAAGGGTTGGAAAAACTTTAGCTGAACAATAAACCTATTATAGAAAACCAACCTCTAACAACAAAAAGGAGACAAACAAGTAATTACAGGAGATGGCAACCTCAGAAAAGGAGAAATAATACTTAGGATACAGAATCTAAAGAAGACAATAATACATACTATATAAAAACATTACAATTAGAAGAGGAACACACTAATTGTGAGGAAGAGTATAGTAAAATGAAGGAACACAATACTATACAAGGAGATTCTATTATACAACAACTTGAAAGACAACAAGAAATACAACCACAATTTACTCAAGAAGATATAAACAATATTATGAATCCAGATAGGATACTAAGAGCTTTTATTGAACAAATAAGACAGAAATACATAATCCAGTATGAAGAAGTAGAAGCAGTCAACAAACTATGGGTCAGAAGAACATAGGAAATAATTATGAGTGGTTACTTTTTGAAAGTAAAAAGTGAGGAAGACAAAAACTTCTTAAGGGAAACTATCAAAAAGGGAGTTACTCCTATAGGAGGAGACAACAGACTCTAGATACAGTAAAGGTATAATAGAAGATTGTCCTGAATATAACACTAAACTATTCCTACAAATTCTAAAGTACAAGAATATTATAGTATAGAGTCCTGAATAGGACTTTAAACTGTTCCTATAATGAATCTAAAGGAAAAGGGATTGTTATAGTAAGGTAGCTCTTAATTGAGTGAGTTAAGTCCTGAATAAGACACTAAACTATTCCTACAATAAGGAAAATTATAGTATGGTAGCTCTTAACTGAGTGAGTAATGTCCTGAACAAGACATTAAACTATTCTTATAACAAGTCTAAAGTACTAGATTGTTATAATAACATAATTTGAGTAAATCAGAAAATTACTCCTAATACAAGGATAAAAAGGGTATTAGTATATTATATGTCTCCTCCACACTCATAAGGACATATAATAAGGTGCTCCAAACACACCTTCTGAATAGAAGTAAAACTAAAGGGGGTAACTAAACTGGAAACCACAAACAAGAGGGAATGACTTCCTACCAGTTAAATTTAGTTTTTAGGGTGTACTATTTTAGTCAGGGAGTCTGAATACTAGTTAAGCTAGAGCTAGCTAGTAAAGAACTGGGAGGCAGAGGACACACAGTCTATATTGCAGACTAACACTGAAAGCAGAATTATAGTAACTAAGATAAAGGTAGAAGCCCTTTTAATAAGTTAACTAGTTACAACTGTTAAAAGGAAAACTATACTCACAGGTGTGGCTCTCACTTTTCAGCCATGAAAGTAGGCTATAAAAATTAGTCAAAATGAAAGGAAAAGGCATTTATATTCACTTTAATACAGAATACAAAAGAGGCAGACTATAAACAGGAAAAGTATCTAAAGGAAAAGATACTAGTACAGGACATACAAAACAAAGGAAACAGAAAGGGGGGAAGGACACAAATCCTACCCAAAATTAAATCCTAGCCCTATTAATTATAAAGTAAGTATTTTACAATAATAGTAATACTGTTTAAGAAA
>NW_006761386.1:0-2441 GCF_000271605.1 Fomitiporia mediterranea MF3/22
TATTAAACTCTTTCCTAAGTATTTCTGCAAAGTTAGATAGGAAACAAAAGTCCATTAGACCTTTAAAGAATTGTGATAAGGTCCATCAGGATTTGTTCATGCCTATTTTCTGTAGATAGAAGTCCATAGCTTGTCCTTTAATGAAATTAGGTAGTACTCCTACTTGTTCTTTAGGGAAATAATGTAAACCTGATTGTTTCATATACTGATTGACTTTCATGACGAACTTGGTGTATCTTTGAAGGTTAGGTTCACCTGAATATACTGTAGGAACGATAGGTTTTGCACTCTGCATCTGTATCTTCAATTTCAGAAGTTCCTTGTTCCATTTCCTCTTAGCAAGCTTTTTACACTTCTTAGTACCTTCAGAGTCACTTGAATCAATGTCTGTAGGTTTGAATAATGCATTGCTATCATTGTCATTGTCAGAACTTGAGTATCCACTCAAATCCAAAGGATCTGAAGAGCTATTGCCTGGATCTGGGTCAGGATCCTGCCTTTTTACAATTTCTGCTCTCTGTATTGTATGATTCACATAACTCTTTCTTGCGAGGTTGTCTGAGGGTCTCACTGATGCAAATCTATTTGTCTACAGTGTATTCACACTTTGTGGCTCAGCAGTATCTTGTGTGGTTCTTTTTCTGTGGCCTTTGCTATTCCTATCTGTACTGTGCTTGATAGGGGGTATGGAACTGTAGTGGAAATTCTTTTCCTTGCTCTCTTTGCCTTTCACAGTTTCTGATTCGTCTTCACTGTCATCAGATGCATCTGGAACCGTACGTATCATGTCTGGGTTTGGTCTGTTCATTTTAATATTGTGTTTTGTGCTGGGTGTATGTGTTGATCCTTGAACATCAGTATAATGGTGCATATATGCAGGTATTTTATTCTGCAATGTGTCTCCTTGCCCTGCTAGGGTGTTGTATCTGTAGTATGTGTCCTTGCCTTCATTTTCTATCTTGGGGCAATACGTTTCTTGCTTGAAACGAACTGGTAATTCCTGAGGAGTTCTGGGAGCCTTACTGTAGCCTTCATTTCTGAAATTCTATTGTCCTGATTCTGCATTTTGTCTGTGCTCTATCTCCTGAAAATACATTCTTTGTACATTGGAATCTGCTTTGCTGTAACTGTCTAGTTCTACCTGACTGTAATTACGAATGTCTGGAGCTTTTCCTTTATTTGCTCTTGCACTTTTCTTATTACTAGGTACAGGTTTACCTGGATCTTTCTTCCAAGGACGTGTGCTTTCAAACAGTGGAGCATCTTCTAATTGTTTGGGCATTCCCTTAGTGGCTTCTAGGTGTTGACAACGTACTTTCTGATACATCCATTTAGCTAACTTGTCTCCAGTTAGTTTAGATGGATCAATTGTGTCCAAATTGATGTTTCTTTCATGTTCCTGATGCATACCATTGTACTTATGAGTTCTCTTGTTCAATTCCTTGATATCAATTCCTTGATTGAATGGACTGGCTAGCCTACTCATAGCTTTCAGTGTCTCTGGCCTAGGGACATTTCTGAATGTCTTTCTGGCCTTCTGGAACGTTTCCTGCTGTAAGGAAAGTGTTGTTCCTTTACTGATACCCTTGTTCTTACTGACAGAATCCTCAATGCCAGTTTCCTGAGTGTTTATGCTCTCTGTACTGCTATTATCTACTTCTGTGAGCCTAGTAAGGTAAGCACTTGCTGGTGTCTGCTCTACAGTGTGCATCAGTCTAACAATATGCACCAGTACAGGTACATGCCTTTGTTCTACATTACTTGTATGTAATAGTTCATCAGGGTGCCTCCAGCCTAGTGTAGACAAGGACTTATCACCTGGCAAAGGGTCATCAGATTGCCTCCAGCCTACAACAGACAAGGACTTATTCTCTAGCATGTTAATAGTGACTTCTGGACTTGGGGGCCCTTCCAGGATTGTCTGCTGAGGCTCAGTGGCTACATTGTGTTCAGTACTCAACGGATAATCTTGTTGTCCATTGTCTGCATACTCTGTTAATTCGAAATCTGTAGTGTGTACTGTTTCGAATCTCTCCACATTTGGGGAAAGCTGCTCTTCAGCACTTCCAAATGACACTTGCCTCTTGCAATATCAACAAGGAGGTCTCTCTGCATTGAGGGGAACAATCTGTTCACGTCCCTCAAGCATTCTGAGTATCTTAGTAGCCATAGTGAGAGTATATGTGTCTCTAATTTAGATTTGCAAACTACTTACTGATTTCTTTGAATTCGAAGGAGTACTGGGCAATGTGAGGAACATATTGGGGTGATCAAGCCCTCAGTTCTGGTCGTCAAAGCCCAGCAGGTTTATGGAAAGGTGGGTTCAGTCAAAAATGTGTAAGGATAGGTATACTAGCCTTATGCAAAGATTCTCTCTTTACCAGCACACTCAACTACTGACTGGGATAACCTAGTAATTGAGTACTGAGAAGGAGAAAGAA
>NW_006761387.1:0-2440 GCF_000271605.1 Fomitiporia mediterranea MF3/22
GCAATTGTAGTAATCGTGTATATATGTGTGTATGTTATGGCTATTGTTCTTTGCTTTTCTTTGCAAAGAATGATGTATTGTAACACAATCTGTATATAAGTAATATATTGAATTATGTTTACTATAATTGTCTCCTAGCATTCTTTAGTTAATCTAGTGCTATGTACAATTGTAGTATTCGTTCAATGTTTTATTTGTTAATTGGTTTGCTAGGTAAAACGTTTTATATATTGGTTTTATTTATTTTATTTGAATCATCATATAGGTATACCTTTTAATATCTATCCAATGTAATTCATAGTGTTATAATACTGTTTATGCTTGTATTAATTGTGCAGTGAGGGCAAATTAATTGTTTGTACAAGAATTGATTTAATAGTTTTATTTAATTATATGTATACACTCTATACTTGTTTATATAGTTATTATCTGTGTATTGTTCGTTGTAGTTGTGAATTATATTACAATTATATTCGTATTATCCTATGGATATATTATTTATCGTTTTATGTATGTTCCAAAGTATTATTTTTGTTATTCATTACTTTTATCCATGAACTATAGTCTGAATTGATGAATTATTTTGTTATATGATGTGATAATCGTCTGTATATTATTTATTTTTGTATTAAACACTGTTAAGTTAATTATATTATCATATTAATATTATTTGCCAAGTATGAGCATTTGTTTTGTAGTAGAATTATTATTTATTTAATGTTGAAGTTCAATCACACATTGTGTTGACTTCTGTTATTTAGTTCTGATTGATGTAGTTTTGCTTTGTACTGAATGATTTACCTTTATGATCCATTATGTCTGTCTGTAACTTCTATTGCTTAGTCAGTGCTTAGTCTGTGTATTTTGTTATTCTATTTTTTGTAGCATCTATAGTATTATACTTTCTGTTCTGTTGTTTATATTTAGTTATTAATTTTTCGTGCATATTATCCATTTTCTCCCCTTCAATTCAAGAAGGTATTTCTTCAAAGAATTGGATATTTCTTTAACGTTTATTAATTGTTGTTATAATATAATATTTATATATAATAATTGTACTTGCTTTCATGGTTCGATTTCTAATTATTAGTATTTTAAAGCAGTGTATAACATTTGTTATGTTCTATAATAAGTAATTTAAATGTTATTACTATTATATCTTTGTTACTGTTAACATTTGTCAACTTATATAATGTGTATTTTGTTTGTTATAGTAGATAAGTACACATTATGTATAATATACAAGTTTTGTTTGTGCTTGTTATCTTTTATTAATAATTGTTCATAACTATGAATGAATATCTTGTTTTTGTGTTGAAAACATATAGTAATTTGTTTGTTTTTGTATAATATTCATTTAATAACATTGTAATTATTATTTATGTAGTGCTTTTAGTAAATGTGCTGAGTTCTATTAAGTACACTCACATCTGTTATTACCTATTTTATATTATACTGTCTGAGATAATGACTTAAACATTTTATTAATTTATTTAATCATATTATATTATGATTGTTTTCAATTGTAATTATTATAATAATGTGTTTGTAATAATTATATTTGTATTATTCGTTGTAATAGCCTTATCAGCTTAATACTTTGCTCCTACAAGCTATGTTGTCACAATGTAAATTTAATAATTGTTTGTTAAGGTATATACACTGTGCAGTTGATGTTACTGTTGCAACTTCGAAATTTATTATATAATCAGCTGCTGTGATAACACGTTCTGCATAATTAAGTTGTATTAATGTGTTGTTTTGAGTATATTAGAGATATAATTCTTTCGTTTGTTGTTAGTATGCATTTACACAATTGTATTAATGTGTAAAGTAGTATCATTTGTTTAATAATTATAATTTTACACTTGTCTTGTGCCATAATCAGTATTTATGTATTATAACATTATTCTTTCATGCATAGTTAGTTTATACACTCTGTAGCATTGTTTTTTGGTTTGTAGTTATTCATTATACTTTTGTATATCTGTACTTGTCTGTATATCTTAGATATGTGTATTATATTCAGTATCTGATAAGTAATCACAATATCTGACATGTAACCACTGAATCCAATATGTTACATATAATTGCTCAACCATAATATGTGTTAGTTATTATATTGTTCTGTATTTGTTCTGTTAGTTCTATCTGTATTATTATCATTATTATTGTTATTATTGTTGTTATTATAGTGTCTGCAATTGTATTATTGTTTATAATACATGTTAAATGTTTTATTTATTCAATTTAATATGCTGTTTAGCATATATGTGCTTGTTTTTGAGCATTAATCGTTTGGCTGTAATATTATTATATGTGTTATTATTTGATTTATGCTGTAACATATGTGTGCTCGTTGACAGTGTCAATCATTTGTACTATTGTAATGTTAATAGCAGAAGAGTAGCATTTGTTTTATTAATCTTTTTAACATTTG
>NW_006761388.1:0-2440 GCF_000271605.1 Fomitiporia mediterranea MF3/22
ATGGATAAAGGGTAAGAGACCATAGAATGATACAAAGAATGAAGGGGTGGTCAAAGGAATGGAATGATGAAGTAAGGAAGGGTAGTGGCAAGAGTCAGCACACATATAGTTCATAGACAGTGCCCTAGAGGGACAGAAGTCCCAAGTTCTAGTACAGAAGGGTGCAGAACCCTCAGAACTGAAGGTATGAGAGCAGAGAACTGTAACAGTGTGTTTGTACACTCTGTTCATTTGTAAGTTTGTAACATTTGATTATACTATTAATATAATGTGTCTGATGCATCCTAATGAATCTATGCTCTCTGTTACATTAAATCTCTATACTAAGTAGCTAATGTAATTGACTACTGTCTGTATATTGTAAATGATGTACAATAGATTGTTTTATCATTACAATAGTATTATTATTCATTACTGTAATAGTAATATTGTTAACATGTACAAATAATATGGCTACAGTTATTTCTTTCTTCTTTGTGAAGAATACAGTATTATCATGTTTGGATTTTGTTAATCTACATTTAAGTAGATTAGATAGTGTTTTATACCATCTTCTACCAGCTTGTTTTAATCTGTATAGTGCTTTTTGTAATTGTAATATTTGTCCATTCTGTAATCCATCTATTAAGTTACCTAGAGGAGGTTTAACATATATTTCTTTGTCTTCCATTAATTGTCTGTATAGATATACTGATTTAATGTCTATCTGATGTATTTTATAATTATTAGATGCTACCCATACTAATATTAATCACACTGTAGATAGTCTAACAGTAGGAGCAAATAAATTGTCTGTATGATAGTTAAGACTGTCAATCTGATAGTTTCCTTGAACTACTAATCATACTTTGTATTTTTCTATACTATTGTTAGTGTATTACTTTATTTTATAGACAAATTGTGTTCTAATAATGTTAATATTATTGTGTGGATTTGTGATTTCCCATGTATTATGATTTTCTAATTGTTTTATTTTGTCTTTCATAGCTGTTATCTATGAATCACAATCCAGACATTGGATTGCTTCATAAAATGAAGTTGGATCTGATTGTATTTCACTTATTTTAGTATTAAATTCTGTTAAATGAATGGCAATATTATCTTCATCCTTTTTGCTAAGTGTGTACATGTGTTTTATTACACATTTATTCTCCATGTGTTGTTCAAGCTTGATAGTACATTCTGTCAGTTTCTGTTTCCATTCCAATCAATGTAGTTTAGGTTCTACTTCTTTTTCAGTTAATTTAACTTTGTTGTCTGTTAAGTCTGTTGGTTCTACTGCTTTTCCTTTTTATTAGGATCAGTGTTGTCTGTATCATTGTTGTCTGTTCTCATTATTCTGTTGTCTGTTTCATTATTTTTAATTATTAAATGCTTGTTTGTATTGTTGTTTGTATTGTCTATTTTCTCCCCTTCAATTTGAGGAGGTTTACCTTTGAGAAATTGAATATTTTGTTCAATGGTAATTTTATTATTGTGCCAAGTTTTATAGCCTTTACTTTCATTGTCTAATCCTATCCAACAAGCAATTATACCTTACTATTGTATTTTTGTAGGATTTTGGTTGTGAATGATAATATATTGACTAAATTCATGTATATTATCAATTGTTCTGTAGGTTCTGTAATGTTTGTAATGTAGAGTATTATAATTTAATACAGTACACAGTGTTCTATTATGAATATAAGTAATATGAATTGCTGCTTCAGCCTATAATGTGAACAGTAGTTTAGTAGATGTTAGATATGCTCTTACACCTCTAAATATAGTTTTATGGGTTTGTTCTACTATTCTGTTTTGTTGTAGAGTATAATGTACTGTTAATCTTTGTTTTGTTCCTTGTGAATCCAAATATTGTTGGAAATCTTTACTAAGGAATACAGTATTGTTATTGCTTTGTAATAGCTTTATTTTTACTCTGTACTGTGTAAATATTTTAGTTGTCCATTGTATGTATTGTGTATATACATTGGATTTTGTTTGTAATTTGAGTATTATGTACTAACAAGTAGAATTGTCTACAATTGTTAATAAATAGTGTATGTTCTTATATGTGTGTGGTTTGATAGGACCAATGATATTAATATGAATAAGATCTCCAAATTGATTTGTAAGAGGAGATTGACATAGTTTTAGTATTAGTGTATGTTCAATATTTGCTTTTATACATTTAATACATTCCTTTTCTTTGTAATTTGTAATTTTAGTTGATAGTACACTTGGTTGTGTTTTTAATAATCATTTGATATAATTGTAACTTATATGTCTGAGGCATTTATGTATGTCATAAATAAATAGTTTGTTTGTTGTTTTTAACAAGTGATTATTGTACAAAATGTACAAGTTATTTCTTGATTGTACATGTCTAACATATTTGTTACATAGTAATGTTATAGTACAAGTATTGTTTGTAAACATAAAAGAATAGCCTGCCCTACAT
>NW_006761389.1:0-2440 GCF_000271605.1 Fomitiporia mediterranea MF3/22
CTAATTCAGCAAAGTTAATCAGGGAATTTCACATAAATCATCCAACAGTAGTAAAGCCACCACACTTAGAAAACTGGTTAACAAAGAGACTAGGGCATAGTTTACTAATAAGTAAAAGAATACCAGTTAAAGAACAGAACACAGGAGACATAGTTCTACAAGAGGAACAAATGTGGAAAGACTGGATGAAAAGGAAATCAGAGTCTTCAGAATATTTTAGTATTCTAGCTTCAGATTCAAGTACAAAGGAGATTAGAGAAGGGTTGGAAAAGCTTCAGCTGAACAACAAACCTACTACAGAAAACCAACCTCTAATAACAAAAAGGAGACAAACAAGTAATTATAAGAGATGGCAACCTCAGAAAAGGAGAAATAATACTTGGGACACAGAAGAATCTGAAGAAGACTATAGTACATACTATATAAAAACATTACAATTAGAAGAGGAACACACTAATTGTAAGGAAGAGTATAGTAAAATGAAGGAACACAATACTATACAAGGAGATTCTATTATACAACAACTAGAAAGACAACAGGAAATACAACCACAACTTACTCAAGAAGATATAAACAATATTATGGATCCAGATAGGATACTAAGAGCTCTTATTAAACAAATAAGACAGAAATACATAGTCCAGTATGAAGAAGCAGAAGCAGTCAACAAACTATGAGTCAGAAGAACATGGGAAATAATTATGAGTGGTTACTTTTTGAAAGCAAAAAGTGAGGAAGACAAAAACTTCTTGAGGGAAACTATCAAAAAGGGAGTCACTCCTATAGGAGGAGATAATAGACTCTGGATACAGTAAAGGTATAATAGAAAGAATGTCCTGAGTATGACACTAAACTACTCCTACAAATTCTAAAAGGACAAGAATATTGTAGTATGGGTCCTGAATAAGACAGTAAAACTGTTCCTATAATAGATCTTGGACAAAGAGATTGTTATAGTAAGGTAGCTCTTAACTGAGTGAGTTAAGTCCTGAACAAGACAATAAACTATTCCTACAATAAGGAAAATTGTAGTATAGTAGCTCTTAACTGAGTGAGTAATGTCCTAAACAAGACATTAAACTATTCTTATAACAAATCTGAAGTACTAGATTGTTATAACAATATGATTTGAGTAAATCAGAAAATTACTCCTAATACAAGGATAAAAAGGGTATTAGTATATTATATGTCTCCTCTACACTCATAAGGACATATAATAAGGTGCTCCATACACACCTTCTGAACAGAAGTAAAACTAAAGGGGGTAACTAAACTGGAAACCACAAACAAGAGGGAATGACTTCCTACCAGTTAAATTTAGTCTTTAGAGTGTACTATTTCAGTCAGGGAGTCTGAATACTAGTCAAACTAGAGCTAGCTAGTAAAGAACTGGGAGGCAGAGGACACACAGTCCATATTGCAGACTAACACTGAAAGCAGAATTATAGCAACTAAGGCAAAGGTAGAAGCCCTTTTAATAAGTTAACTAGTTACAACTGTTAAAAGGAAAACTATACTCACAAGTGTGGCTCTCACTTTTCAGCCATGAAAGTAGGCTATAAAAATTAGCCAAAATGAAAGGAAAAGGCATTTATATTCACTTTAACACAGAATACAAAGAGGCAGACTATAAACAGGAAAAGTATCTAAAGGAAAAGATACTAGTACAGGACACACAAAACAAAGGAAACAGAAAGGGGGGGAAGGACACAAATCCCACCCAAAATTAAATCCCAGCCCTATTAATTATAAAGCAAGTATTTTACAATAGTAGTAATACTGTTTAAGAAAGTATTACTTAGAAGGGACTAGATGTTAGGAATTGTAAAATACAGTAACTAAGTTTGGAAAAGCTTAACTCAAGACTTGGGACTGAGTAGTTTATATATAAAACCCTATTAGTTACAAGTCTAGAGATTGGCTAGATCAACTAGGCTACCTTTGTTGTCCTACTTAGTAAGAACTCTAGCTCAGCATTATTAACCTCTAATCATTACTAATGGGGGATCAATCCATTAGTAGAGAGAGGGGACAGGAAGGAGTAAGTACTAAGTCAGTTAGGAAAAGGTAACAAAACCTGAGGACAAGGTCTTTATCTCTCTAAGGTTAAACACATACTCTAGCACAGTATTACTTAATAACCTCAACTAAAGACAAGTTATTTAGAATGCTTGTATAGAGAGGGGATCTGGAAAGAGTATAGTGTCTAGAGTAAGAAGTATAAAGGAAAAGACTAGGAGAAAACCTGAAGAGATAAAAGGAAAATATTATACTTACTTACTACATAGTTAGCTAGAAATGCTTTGTACAAAGACAAAGGACCATTAAAGCTAGGAAAGAGTCAGAGCCAATACTCTGTAGCTCTATACTTAAGGAGGACTAGTACTAGTGAAGGAAAGGGAACTAAGAGCTCTAAGGAGAGACTATAGGGAAAGTAGTC
>NW_006761390.1:0-2439 GCF_000271605.1 Fomitiporia mediterranea MF3/22
TGACAAGCTTAAGGTAATTGTAAGAAATGCTAATAGTACAATTAACAAAGGAGGATGAAAGTATAATGCTTGGGCATGGTTAAATACTGGAATTAGTAATGGATGGTTCAAATTTGTAATAATGAACACTTATAATAATAAGTGTTTATTAGGATCTGACTATTTAAACAAAGTAAAACCTTTGTTTAATTATTAAACAGGAGAAGTCAGAAGTAGTACAGGAAAGATCAAACTACTAGGCAAAAGTTGGGAAAAGAAAAGGAACCAAAACAGAGAGAAAAATGTAAAAGAATACTCTCAAATTAGAAGCATGAAGAAAACCAAGACAAAGAAGTTTTCCCACAAACCACCTATACTATCAGATTCAGAGTCAGATAGTAGTGGATTAGAAAGTCTTTGGTTTTCAGAAAAAGAAAGATTTGGTAAAGGAAAAGCTTCTATGACTCCTATTCCAGAATTTATAACACTTATGATACTTATTAAAAGTTTAACAACACAGGATTTGCAACAGAGCCCTTCAAGAAGTATACTAGGTATACAACCAGAAACTAGTATAAGGTCATATTCATCAGACAAAGATATTGATACAGATAAAGAAATAACTACTTTACTAGACAAAGTAACTATTTCTGAGGAACAAGTAATGTTACCTAAAATACCTTAATATCAGGAACCCTTGCTTTCTAGACATAAAGCAAGAATGATTACCTTTAGAGCAGACAAGAAATTTGCAGACCTATACATAATGCATAAGACAAGACTAGGAGAAGAGCAAATACAAAAGGTAAAAGAGAAAATGCAAAACATTGTATTATATAATGAATATGTTAAAAGAAAAAGGGGAGAAAGTACAGGAAGTACACCTCCACCTATAAAGAAAAGAAGGTCAGGAACTCTAGAACTGTCTGTAAAGAGGATGAATCTAGCATCCTATTAGTTAACAGAAACTAACAAGCAAGAGGAGTTAGGAGTGCTCTAACAAAAATTATCTTATCAAACCAGTAAAGAACAGAAGCTTAGAAAACAGTTAAACAAAGTCTCTAGTATAGTACAGAAAGCTTTACAAGAAAAGGCAGAGGCACTAAACAGATCAGGAATAAGTCTAGAAAGAGATAAAAAGGAATTAGTGCCAAAGGAATTATGGGATTACTTAGACAGGTTTGATAAAGATAAAGCAGATAGATTACTAAAGCATTCCAGATGGGACATGGATATCAAATTAAAGGAAGGAGCAGAATTACCTAAAATGTGTCTAGTATATCCTCTAACTCCTGTAGAACAAGAAGCAGTAGAGGAATTTATACAAGAAAACCTAAAGAAAGGATACATTAGAGAGAGTCATTCTAAAATTGTATCACTAGTATTCTTTGTAGGCAAAAAGGATTCAGGAGCAAGAATGGTTATAGACTATAGGAAATTAAATCAGATTGTAGAACCTGATCCATTTCCTATACTTATAATGCACACACTACCAGACTATTTAAAGGAAGCAAAATGGTTTACAACTCTTGACCTTAAAAGTAGATACAATAACATTAGGATAAAACAAGGACAAGAATACTTACAAGCCTTTAGAACACATAAAGGATTATATGAACCACTAGTAATGTAATTTGGAATGATAAATGTACTAGCAGTATTTCAGAGAGCTATGAATCAACTCTTTGAAGAATTAATAGGTAAAGGGATAGTAATATATTTAGATGATATTATTATCTATGCTCAAACACAAAAGGAGCTATTAGAGCTAACCAAAAAGGTGCTACAATTATTAAGGAAAGCAGACTTTTACTGTAAACCAGAAAAGTGTTTCTTTAATAAACAGGAATTAGACTACTTAGGTTTTGTAGTCAATCAGGATGGACTAAAAGTAGATCCTTACAAGATAAAAGCTATATTAGAATGGCCTAGACCTCTTACAAAGAGAGACATTAGGAAAATACTAGGATTCTTTAATTTCTACAAGAAATTTGTAGAAGACTATTCTGGAACAGTAAAACCTTTATCAAGTTTACTGTCACAGAAGAGAACTTTTACATGGGGAGACACTCAAGAAGCCTCTTTTAAAGCTATAAAAGAAGCATTTGCTAAGGTACTAGTATTAGTAAGGCCAAACTATGAAAAGCAGTTTGTAGTAGAAACTGATGCATCAGATTTTGCATACTTAGCAATACTATCACAAGAACAGGAAGATAAAGAATTACATTCTATAGCTTATTATTCTTCAACTTTTAGTAAACAGGAAAGAAATTATGTAGCACCAGATAAGGAATTATATGCTATTATAAAGGCATTAGCAAACTGGAGACATTATTTAGAAGGAGCCAAACATTAAATTAGAATAATAACTGACTAGTCTAATTTGAAAACCTTTCAAAGTAAAAAGCAACTAAACAAAAGACAAGCAAGATGGGCACTAGAACTAAGCAGATACAACTT
>NW_006761391.1:0-2439 GCF_000271605.1 Fomitiporia mediterranea MF3/22
ATTATACAATGATACAAAATGTTGTCTGTACATATGCTAGCATCATCAGAGGAAGGGGGATTGTGCTCTAGATGATCTAAGAGTATTATAACAGTGAGTGCACTGTGTATGCACAAGCACCATATCTTGTATCCCTTCACACTAGCCAACTTTTCCATTCCCTTAAAGAACTTTGTAACATTAGAGTCCTTCATTATAGTATTAACAAAGGTATGCATTGTAGACAACATCATAATGGGTTTGGGGGGAGAGGGAGGTCTTAGGCTTGGTGATCTAGCAGGAGGCAAAGGTGTTCTGTAAGAGTGAGTGTGTGGGGGCATTCAATGGGCACCAAGGCTCATAACCTTTTAACAAGCATAGTAGGAGTGCTCCAAGTACTCTCTCTCTTATTAAGACATTAAGTAAGTATCTACCTTATATACTACATAGTAAAGTCTGATAATCCAAGACATTCCAAGTACAGTAATTCTACATAAGGCAATTAGGGATTTCCTAATCCAGAGTACAATCTAATATCTACTCTCTTACCTTCAGTTCTAAGGGTTCTACACCCTTTCATACTAGAACTCAGGACTTCTGTCTCTCAGGGGTGCTGTCTATAGACTATATACATACTAACTCTTACTACTACCCTTCCTTACTTCATCATTCCATTCCTTTGACCACCCCTTCATTCTTTGTTCCTTTATCTTTAACCTTCCCTTTCTTTCATTCTTTGTAGCTTGTCATTCTTAGTGACTCATACTCTCTGAGTACTCTTGTGTAGTTTAGTATATATAGGTATACAAGATCAGACTAGTCCTGTAGTCTTAATCTTGTCTACTCTAGGTAGTCCTGTACTCTTAGACTCACTCTATATACTCTACTCTTGTCTCACTCTCTCTCTCTGCCTGTTCTACAAGTTCCAACTATGTTCCAGTACTTGTGTTCTGTATTTCTGTTGTGTAGGATAGTTGTAGCCTGGGTCCCCTTACTAAGCCTTCAGGTCCCCTCTACACTGTTGCTAACAGTGTGTAGCAAGTGTGAGTAGTATACTAAGGTTGAGATCCAGAGTGTTAAGCAAACTGATTTGAGTAGTAAGTAAAGCTGTGTCTGTAAGTGTATGTTGTATACTCTGACTATGTCTTACAATTAGAAGTGTAGTAAACTGAGCTATTACAGATAACTATAAAGGTGTATCTCTAGAATGTTCTAGCTTAAAGGGTAAGGGTGAAGTAGAAGATGTAGACAGATTCAACTCATCTTAGGTAGGATGAGTAGTAGACTACTATATCTAGTCAATATAGTGTTATAGACAGTAACAAGGAATGTAAATACAAGTAGGGTGGACCTGTTAAGAGTAATGTCAAGTATAAAATAAATGGAGAAGTAGAACATGTATAGTATTAGAGAGAGGGTAGTACTATAAGGATGGTCTTACAAGAACATTATTATAAGCTTGTACTTGTTAATTATTACTTACACTATAGAGTAGAAAGAAGTACATGAATACATAGAATTATTAAAGGAGTTGTTTACTACTAGTCAACAATGTGGATGTGTGAATACAAATGTAAATGAAAAAAGGTAGACAAATGTAAAAAAAGGAGGATAATGAAGGAGAGGCAACACAATCAGTAGAACAAGGAGTAGAAGGGATAGAAAGGGGACAAAAAGTTAGGAGGAGAGGGATGAGCAACTATTATACAGGTTATTATAAAGTGAACTGGTTACTTACATTTTACATTGTTGAGACTAGGAGAGTACAGTACAATCAGTTGTACAGAATCTGGGACTCAGTGTAGGCATTATAGTAGTTGATTAGAGAGACAAGTGTAGCAAAGTTTATTGTCAATATTATTAAAGACAGGGTAGCAGCTAGTAGAACACATGTAAGAGGAGAAAGACTAGAGACTTAGAGAGAACAAAAGTAACAACATAGTAGTACAGTAGAGAGTTAGACTTAGAGAGGTGGTAGAGGTTGAAGAGAAAGAGTAGTACACATAAGTACATTATTATATACTCTCAATCTTCAGCTGTTGATTACATAAGCAAGTTAGGTATTAGTTGCCCAAGATAATCTAAGTATAATGTACATATTATATACTTATAGTATACTTTTATTAAGATAATAGGGATACAACAAGTGCTCTTACACTATTATATACATTAATATACCTTTTACATAAATTATAAGATAACAATAGTTATTATTACATTATTATATTATAAATATAACTCTTTTTTTAAGATTATAATTTAAATGTAATACAAGTATAATACTTTAGGTTATCATACAAAGTTAGTATAATACATGTAATAGATTTTATTCATCCTTAGTACTTATGTAGTCTTTATATACATTAATATGTCTTATTTAAACATTACAATTCATTTACAAACCTTACAATTACTTTACAATGTATATACAATACACATGTTACTTTACAAAGTCTATAA